>NC_060276.1:76410845-76424685 GCF_021613505.1 Equus quagga
TTTATAACATGTATACATGGGAGAGGCTTAGGCAAGCTGAGCAACTCGCCCAAATGGCTGAAGCCACCTCCTTAAATATCATATTCAGCTAAAGACAAAGGAGGATGTTGGGGGTGGGGGGAGTCAGTTACAGGAGGTTACCAGACAAGCACAATAAACAGGAATAAGATTATTATGCAGATTTAAGTCCTTGCATTCTGTATTGATAGGAGTTTCTAGAGATAAGGTCATCCCCCCTTCTTCCTGGTACAGAGAGGGAGACACCTTTACAGATGGATATTTCCTTTACAATGTAAATGTCTCTTACAAAGGGTAAATAAATTCTTCTTTTCAGTTGCTTTCCTGTCTGCAGCTTATAAAAAGGAACCAGCCCCAAATAATCCTCATGCCAAAGAGACATATCTTGGTGTGGCCAATTCCAGGCACCCACACTATAAAAGAGATGGTAGAATCAGGAGGGAGGGTGCTAGTATGACCAGAACCTAAACTTATACTGGACGAATTGAGGGTATAAAATTACAGATGCTTGTTACAACTAACTTGGAGCTATGCCTGAGGTGACCCACAAACCTATTGGAGATTAGCTAGAAATTCTTCTCCTCTACTGGTCCCTATGACAACACCCATTCTTATCAGGAAGCAGTTATAGAAGATGGACTTCACCCCTGTGTCCCTCAAGAATGAGGAGCATGATAAAATCTGGAGAAGGGATTTTGTCATCAACTAGTTACACCAAGGAGCCCAAGGGTGGGTTGGGATATTTTAACTTTTTCCAAATTGTTCTTTTTCATTTTGTTATGTTAAGGAGATGTGATCACCAACCATCCTGAAGCAGACCAGGCCTCAGGAGGAGAGCAATGTCTGTGACATTTGCCTTATTTTTAATGTTAAGATCTCTCCAGGAGGAGCTTAGGCCTTATTACCATTGCATGCAGCATATGTGGAAGCATGTTTTCCAATTGGGCCTGCACAAAAGAATGCCCACCTCTCCCTTTTGAATATTCATTCCGCCCCATGTCCCTTTCTCCAGGGATGCCATGACTCTGGAAATGATTCCTCATGGTCTCCTATTTGCCACAAATACTCTTTACTTTGTGAGACTACTTCTGGTGTAGAGTGTGATTTAACTTGCCAGGATAGAACCCACATCAGTTTGGGTAACACTATTGCTGACCCCACCATGCCAGGAGGTAGAAGTGACATGTCCGCAGGGGAGGTTTTAAACAATTCAGTCCAGCTGGCAGAGACAATCTATAACCTTCATTCAAGGAAAGTACACTGTGCAGAAATGAACTGGCTTCTAGCTGTTTCAGATCCTCATGGTAAGTGCCTCACACCTTGTACTCCCCAGCCTTCACTCAGACTCTCTCTCCCATGTCAGGAAAGCATGTTCCTGATGAACTCAGATGCCTGTAGATGTAGAGGCACATCTTCCAAGGAGAGATTGAAAACCTTTTCTTCCACTGTGGAAGATTATGTTACTTCTGTACTATGTGGGTACACAGTTTGGAAAAAGTCTTGCTTCTGGCTCTTTAATATCATCCTCCTAAGTGACTTTTAATTCAATGCTGAGCAGTCTACACAAAGGCTCTCACATGCATGTGATGAAAGAAAACTATTACTGAGCTCAGCTTGCCAGGATCTACAAGTGACATTTTCCTAGGAGAGCTTTTAAACATTTCACTAGAGTTGGGAGAGCTGAACTATGACAGACATTCATGGAAAAGCTCTGAACTGTACCTATTTATGATGGTCCAGACAAATTTCATTACATACATTGCAGTTCAAGGCCTTCATGCAGGCTCCCTCTCCCATGTCCTGAACGCATGTTCTTGCTGAACTCAGTTTCCCTTGGCTTTGAAATGATTCCTTAATATGAGAGATTTGAAAGTTTTCCCTATAACTGCATCAGAGCACGTGTAAGTTTCATTCAATGTGGGTACACACTACAGAAAATCTTCTGCTTGTGGCTTTTTAGTATCATCTTAATAAATAACCTTTAATGCATCACCATGTAGTGTACACACAGGCTTTCACACAAAAATGATGATGGAGAACAATGATTAGCTCCTGTTGCCAGGAGCTGTATACTACAATTTCCTGGGAGAGCTTTTTAAGTTTGTACTACAGCTGGGAGAGAATATCTATAGCATCCATTCAATGAAAGTACACTGTGCAAAAAAGTTCTGACCTGTAGCTGTTTAGCATCTGCCAAATATGTTCCTTTACACACATTCAGGTTCACAGCCTTCACTCTGGCCCTGTCTCCCATGTCATGAAAACATGTTCCTGCTGAACTCAGCTGCTGGTACTTGTGAAGGGACTTCATCCAAGGAGAGATTGGAAGCCTTTCACTACCGCTGGGATAGATTTATCATAGCACTTTCACACTATATGAGTACACACTTTAGAAAAATTCCTGCATGTGGCACTTTAATATCATCTTCATAGGTTACTTTTAATTCAATTCCAAGCAGTCTACACACAGGCTTTCACACCCATGTGATGAAGAACAACTGGTAATGAGCTCAGCTTGCCAAGAGCTGCAAGTGACATGTTCGTAGGAAAGCTTTTAAACAGTTAACAAGAGCCGGGTGAGAAGATCTATAACCTCTGTGTAAGGAAAGTACACTGTGCAGAAAAGACCTGGATTCTAGCTCTTTCAGATCATCTAGCTAAGTGCCTCACACATGGAAGTTCACAGCCTTCACTCAGGCTCTCTCTCTCTTATGTCATATTATGTTCCTGCTGAACTCAGCTGTCTGTAGCTGTGAAGGGACTTCTGAGGAGAGATTCAAAACCTTTCAACCCCCTGGCACAGAACATTTGTAACTTTTGTACAATGTGGGCACATGGTTTAGAAAAACTCCTGCTTCTGGCTCTTTAGTATCATCTTCATGAGTGACTTTTAATTCAATGCTGAAGAGTCTACACACAGGTTCTCACATGCATGTGATGAAGGAAAACTATTTCTGAGCTCAGCTAGACAGGAGTTGCAAGTGACATTTTCCAGGTAGAGGTTTGAAACATTTCACCACAGCCGTGAGAGAAGATTGTGCCTTCCACTCAAGGAAAGTACACTGTGCAGAAAAGCCCTGGCTTCTAGCTGTTTCCTTTCATCTGGGTAATTGCCTCACACATTGCAGTTCATGGCCTTCACTCAGGCTCTCGCTCTCATGTCATGAAAGCATGCTCCTGCTGAACTCAGCTGCCCATATCTTTGAAGGGACATCTTCCATGGAAAGATTTAAAAGTTTTCACTACAGCTGGGACAGATTATCCATAACTTCCCTTCAATGAGGGTACATAGTTTTGAAAATCTGCTGATAGCTCTTTAGGATCATCTTGATAAGTGACTTTTGATACATTGCCATTGAGTCTACACACAGGCTCTCACTGGCATGTGATGAAGGAAACTTTTGCTAAGCTCAGTTCCCCAGGAGCTGGAAGTCACATTTTCCTCGGAGAGCACTGAAACATTTCACTACAGCTGGGAGAGAATATCTATAACATCCATTTAAGGAAACTACCCTGTGCTGGAAAGCTCTGGCTTCTAACTCTTCAGGATCATCTTGGTAGATGCCTTCTCACACATTTCTATGCAGGGCCATCACTCAGGCTCTCTCTCCCAAGTCATGAAAGCAGGAACCAAGCTGAACTAAGCTGCCGGTATCTCTGAAGGGAATGCTTACAATGAGAGATCAAAACCTTTCACTACAGCTGGGACAGATTACCTGTAACATCCATTAAACGAGGGTACATGTTGGAGAAACTCTTCTGCTTGGGGCTCTTTAGTATGGTCTTGATGAGTGACTTTTAATACATTGCTAAGTCTACACACAGGCTCTCACTCACACACGCTGAAGAAAAACTACTGCTGAGTTCAGCTTGTGTGGTGCTGGAAGTGATATTTTCATAGGAGTTCTTTTATACATTTTCTAATGCTGGGAGAGACTATCTATAACATCCATTCAAGGAAAGTACACTAGGCAGAACAGCTCTTTCTTGTAGCTGTTTAGGATCATCTTGGTAAGTGCCTTCACACATTCCAGTTCACAGAATTCACTCAGGCTCTCTCTCTGATGGCATGAAAGTGTGTTCCTGCTGAACCTAGCTGCCCAGTGCTGTGAAAGGAATTCTTCCAAGGAAAGATTCAAAACCTTTCACTACAGCTGGGACAGATTATCTTCATCATCCATTCAATGAGGGTACAGGGTATAGAAGCCACCTGCTGGTTGCTCATGATGATCATCTTGATAAGTGACTTTAAATACTTTGTTGTTCTGTCTACACACAGGCTCTCATTCACAACTGATAATGGAAAGCTACTGCTGAGCTCAACTTGCCAGGAGCTGGATGACATTTTCCTAGAAGAGCTTTAAACACTTCACTACACCTGGGAAAGAATATCTATAACATCCATAGGAAAATAGTGCAGAAAAGATAATTTCTTGTTACTGTTTAGGATTGTCTTCATAGATCCCTTTTCACATTGTGAAATACATGGACCTCACTCAGGCTTGCTCTCTCTGGTATCATGAAAGCATGTTCCTGCAGAACTCAGCTGCCCGTAGCTATGAAGTCACTTCTTCCAAGGAGAGATTTCAAACCTTTCACTACATCTGGGACAGCTTATCCATTACATGCATTCAATGAGGGTACATGGTGTAGAAAAACTCCTGCTGGTGGCTGTTTAGGATCATCTCAATAAGTCACTTTTAATAAGTTGTTGTTGAGTCTACACACAGGCTCTTACTTGCATGCAATTACTGAAAACTATTGCAAAGCTCAGCTTGCCAGGAGCTGGAAGTGACACTTTCCTAGAAGAGCTTTTAAACATTTCACCACGGTTGGCAGAGAATTTCAATAACATCCATTCAAGGAATGTACACTCTGTAGAAGAGGTCTGGCTTCTAGCTGTTTAGGATTGTCTTAGTAAGTGCCTTGTCACAGATTGCCATACTAGGCCTTCACTCAGGCTCTCTCCCATTTCATGAAAGCATGTTCCTGCTGATCTCAGCTGAAAGTTACATCTTCCCATGGGAGCTTTTAAGCATTTCTCTACAGCTGGGAGGGAAAAACCTACAACTCCCATTCAAGGAATATTCACTGTGCTGAAAAATTCTTGCTTCCGGCTCTTGGTGATCATCTTGAAAATTGTCTTTTCAAACTTTGAAGTTCTCAGCCTTCACTGAGGCTGTATCTCACACATATTGAAAGACTGTTCCTTTTGAACACTGCCTCCCAGTAGGTGTTAAAGTTTTGTTTCTAGGAGATATTAAAACATTTCACTACAGCTGGGAGAGAATATAACACTCATTCAAGGAATATTCATTGCAGAGAAAAACTCTTACTTTTACTTCATGGACATAATCCTGATATTTGCATTTTTAAACTCTGCAGTACTCGGCTTTCACTCAGGCTCTCTCTCACATGTTCCACTTGAAGTCTGTTTCCTGATATTTGTTAAAAGTTTTCTTTCTATAAGTGATTTAAAACTTTTCCCTACAGCTGGGACAGATTATCTGTAAAATCCACTCTAGGAGAATACAGTGTTGAGAAATTATCCTGCTTGTAGCTCTTTAGGAGCATCTTCAGAAGTAATTTGCATTATGTTCCCAGTCAAGTTCACATGCAGGTTCTCAATCACATTTGATGAAGGATGAATTTTGCTGAACTCAGCTTCCATGGAGCTGTAAGTGACACCATCCTATGAGAGATTTTGAAAATTTCACTACCTCTGTGAGAGAATATCCATAACATCCATTCAAGGAATATTCACTGTGGAGAAAAACTCTTGCTTCCATATCTTGAGGGTCATCTTGATAATTGCCTTTCCAAACTTTTAAGTCCTCGACCTTCTGTCAGGCTCTTTCTCACATATATCGAAGGAATATTTCTCCTGAACTCAGCTTCCCAGTAGGTGTTAAGGGTTTTGTTTGTAGAAGAGATTAAAAACTTTTCTCTACAGCCAGGAGAGAATATCTTTAACACCCATTCAATGAATATTCACTGTGGAGGAAAGTACTTGCTTCTTGCTCTTGAGGATGATCTTGATATTTGCATCTTCAAACTTTGCAGTTCTCTGCTGTCACTCAGGCACTCTCTCACATGAATTTTTTTTATTGTGGTAACTTTGGTTTATAGCATTATGTAAATATCCATTGTACATCTTTATATATTTTGATTTCTGTGTAGATTTGATCATGTTCACCACCCAAATACTAATTACAATCCATCGCCCCACACATGTACCTAATCCCCCATTTCACCCTCCTCCTTTCTCCTTGCTCTCTGGTAACCACCAATCCAATCTCTATTTCTGTGTGTGTGTTTGCCATTGTTTTGATCTTCTACTTATGAGTGACATCATATGGTATTTGACTTTTGTCCTCTGACATTTCACTTAGCATAATACCCTTAAGTTCCATCCCTGATTTCACAAATGGCCAGACTTCATCATTTCTTATGGCTGAGTAGTTTTCCATTGTGTATATATACCAAATCTTTATCCATTTATCCCTTGATGGGCACCTAGGTTGCTTCCAAGACTTGGCTATTGTGAATACTGCTGGGATCAACATAAGGGTGCATGTTTCTATATGCATTTATGCTTTCATGTTCTTTTGATAAATATCCAGCAGTGGAATAGCTGGATCATATGGTAGATCTATTCTTACTTTTTTGAGTTATCTCCATATCTGTGTTCCATAGTGGCTGCACCAGCTTGCACTCCCTCCAGCAGTGTATGCGAGTTCCCTCTTCAACACTTGTTTCCTATCTTCTTAATTATAGCCATTCTGATGGCAGTGAGGTGATATTTTATTGTAGTTTTTTTTTAAAGGAATATCTGTTTTGTTAAAACATTGGCACCTGAACTAACAACTGTTGCCAATCTTCTTTTTTTTCTTCTTTTTCTCCACAAAGCCCCCCAGTATATAGTTGTATATTTTAGTTGTGGCATGTGGGACACAACCTCAGCATGGCCTGATGAGTGGTGCTATGTCTGCACCCAGGATCCGAACCAGTGAAACCCTGGGCTACCAAAACAGAGTGCATGAACTTAACCACACAGCCGTGGGGCCAGCCCCTCATTGTAGTTTTGATTTGCATTTCCATGATTGTTAATGATGTTGAACACCTTTTCAAGTGCCTGTTGGCCATCTGTATATCTTCCTTCAAGAAATTTCTGTTCAGCTCTTTTGCCCATTTTTTAATTGGGTTGTTAGTTATTTTGTTGTTGAGATTTAAGTGTTCTCTATATATTTTGGGTATTAACCCCTTCTCAGATAGGGTTTGCAAATATCTTCTCCCAATTGTTAGCTTGTTTTTTTGTTTTCTTGGTGGTTTCTTTTGCTGTGTAGAAGATTTTTAGTTTTGTGATCTTGGAAAATTTTTTTAAGATTTTTTTTTATTTTTCCTTTTTCTCCCTATAGTCCCCAGTACATAGTTGTGTATTTTTAGTTGTGGGTCCTTCCAGTTGTGGCATGCAGGATGCCACCCCAGCATGGCCCAATGAGCGGTGCCATGTCCATGCCCAGGATTCAAACTGGTGAAACCCGGGGCCACTGAAGCACAGTGTGTGAACCCAACCACTTGGTCATGGGGCCGGCCCCTGAAGCTTTTTAGTTTGATGTAGTCCAATTTGTTTATTTTTTCTATTGTTTCCTTTGCCTTCTCAGTCATGGTACTTGAAAATATGTTGGTAAGACCGATGTTTAAGGGCCATACTGCCTATGGTTCCTTCTAAAAGCTTTATGGTATCAGATCTTCAAGTCTTTAATCCACTTTCAGTTGATTTTTGTGTTTGGTGTAAGATAATGGTCTACTTTCATTCTTTTGCATGTGGCTGTCCAGTTTTCCCAACACCATTTATTGAAGAGACTCTCCTTTCTCCATTCTTGGCTCCCTTGTTGAAAATTAGCTGTCCATAAATGTGTGGGTTTATTTCTGGGCTCTCACTCTGTTCCATTGATCTATGTGTCTGTTGTTGTGCCAGCACCATGCTGTTTTGGTTACAATAGCTATGTAGTATATTTTGAAATCTAGCAGTGTGACACTTCCAGCTTTGTTCTTTTTTATAACCATTACTTTGGCTATTCCAGGTCTTTTGTTGTTCCATATAAATTTTAGGACTCTGTGTTCTATTTCTGTAAAAAATGTTGTTGGAACTTTGATAGAGATTGCATTGAATTCATAGATTGCTTTAGGAAGTATGGACGTTTTAGCTATGTTAATTCTTCCAATCAAAGAGCATGGAATATCTTTCCATTTCTTTGTGTTTTCTTCAATTTCCTTCAACAATGTTTTATAGTTTTTTGGGTACAGATATTTCACCTTGTTGGTTAAGTTTATTCCCAGGTATTTTATTCTTCTTGTCACAATTGTAAATGGGATTGTGTTCTTAATTTCTCTTTCAGCTACTTCATTGTTAGTGTAAAGAAATGCAACTGACTTTTGTACGTTGATTTTGTATCCTGCAACTTTATCATATGCACTTATTTTTTCTAAAAGTTTTTTAGTGGACTCTTTAGGGTTTTCTATATATAAAATCATGTCATCTGCAAAAAGTGACAATTCAACTTCTTCCTTTACAATTTGCATCCCTTTCATTTTTTATCTTATCTGATTGCTCTGGGTAAGACTTCCAATACTATGTTCAATAAGAGTTGGCATCCTTGTCTGGTTCCTGTACTTAGAGGGAAAGCTTTCAGTTTTTCTGCATTGATAATGATATTCACTGCAGAAGAATGCATCAGTGAGCTAGATGAAAGACTAGAGGAAATCACCCAAGCTGAATAGAAAAAAGAAAAAAGAATTAGACAAAATGAGACCACTCTAAGGAAACTCTGGGACAATATCAAGTGTGCTAACATTCGGATTATAGATATCCCAGAGAAGAGAGAGACAAAGGTGCAGAAAATTTATTTGTAGAAATAACTGATGTAAATTTTCCTAACCAGAGGAAGAAAACAGACATCCAAGTTCAGGAAGCACAGAGAGCTTGAAACAAGATAAACCCAAAGAGGCCCACACCAAGACATATTATAATTAAAATGTCCAACATTAAAGATAAAGAGAGAATCTTAAAAGCAGCAAGAGAAAGGCCACAAGTGACATACAAAGGGAAGCCCATCAGGTTATCAGTGTACTTCTCAGTTGTGACCCTACAAGCAAGAAGAGAATGGCACGACACATTTAAAGTGCTAAAGGAAAAAAACTTACAGACAAGAATGCACTATCCATCAAGGTTGTCATTCAGAATGGAAGGAGAGATAAAGAGCTTCCCAGACAAGCAAAAATTAAAGGAATTTATCACCAAGAAACCAGTTCTACAAGAAATGCTGAAGGGACTTATTTAAGTGGGAAAGCAAGCCCACAAATAGAGATTAAAAAAACAAAAAACAAAAACAAAACAGGCAATAAAATCACTTGTAAAGGTAAAAATATAGTAAAGGTAGCAGATCAACTACCTGTGAAGATAATATGAAGGTTAAAAGACAGATGTTCTAAAATCACCTATTTCTATCATAAGAGGGAAATGGATAGACACACACTAAACAAGAGACTATATATGATTTGAAAAATATAAAATGTGGGAGGAGAGGAGTGAAAAAGTAGAGCTTTTAGAAAGAGGTCAAGCTAAAGAGTCTATGAACTCGATATAGACTGTTATATACATAGAATATTAAATAGGATCCTCACAGTAATCACAAAGCAGACACCTATAATAAGCAAGAAAAAGTAAGACAAAAGAAATCAAACATATTACTAAAGATAGCCTTCAAACCACAATGAAAAAGAAAGTAACAGAGAAGAACTACTAAAACACCCAGAAAACAATTTAAAAAATGGCAATAAATACAGATTTATCAATAGCTACTTTAAAGGTCAATGGACCAAATGCTCCAATCAAATGCCACAGGGTGGCCAATTGGATAAACAAACAAGACCTATCTATATGCTGCATACAAGAGACACGCTTCAGACCTAAATACATTCACAAACTGAAAGTGAAAGGATGGAAAAAGATATTCTATGCAAACGGAAAAGAAAAGAAAGCAGGGGTAGCAATACTTATATCAGACAAAACAGACTTTAAAACAAAAACTGTAACAAGACAGAAAGTTGGGCACTACATAATGATAAAGGGAACAATCCAACAAGAAAAGATAACAATTGTAAATACCTATGCACCCAATATAGGAGAACCTAAATATATAAAACAATTATTAACAGACATAAAAGGAGAAATAGACAGTAACACAATAATAGTAGGAGACTTTAACACTCCACTTACACCAATGGATAGATCATCCAAACAGAAGATCAATAAGGAAACATTGGCCATAAAGGACACATTAGACCAGATGGACTTAGTAGATATATACACAACATTCCATCCAAAAACCACAGAATACACATTCTTTTCAAATGCAAATGGAACATTCTCTGGGATTGATCACATAATAGGCCAGAAAACAAGTCTCAATAAATTTGAGAAGATTGAAATAATACAATGCATGTTTTGTGACCACAAAGGTATGAAACTAGAAGTCAACTACAGGAAGAAAACCAGAAAAGCCACAAAAATGTGGAGATTAAACAAAATGTTACTGAACAACGATTGGGTCTATGAAGAAATTAAAGGAGAAATAAAAAAATACCTGGAGAAAAATGAAAATGAAAATATGACATGCCAAAATCTGTGGGATACAGCAAAAGTGGTTCTGAGAGGGAAGTTTATAGCAATTCAGGCCTACCTCAACAAAGAAGAAAAATCCTAAATAGATAATCTAAAAGCACATCTTAAGGTACTAGAAAAAGAACAGAAAACAAAGCCCCTAATCAGCAGAAGGAAGAAAATAATAAAATATGAGCAGAAATAAATGAAATATAAACTAAAAAACAATAGAAACAATGACACCAAGAGCTGGTTCTTTGAAAAGATAAACAAAATTGACAAACCCTTAGCTAGACCCAGGAAGAAAAACTAGAGAAGGCTCAAATAAATAAAATCAGAAATGAAAGAGGAGAGATTACTACGGACACCTCAGAAATACAAACGATAATGAGAGAATACTATGAAAAGCTATACACCAACAAATTGTATAATCTAGAAGTGGATAAATGCTTATAAAACCTTCCAAAACTGGATTAAGAAGAAGTAGAAAATCTGAATAGACCAATCATCAGTAAGGAGATCAAAACAGCAATAAAGAACGTCCCAAAACATAAAAGTCCAGGACTAGTTGGCTTCCCTGGTGAATTCTACCAAACATTCAAAGAAGACTTAACACCTTTCCTTCTCAAACTCTTCCAAAAAATCGAAGAGGAAGAGAGGCTTCCTAACTCATTCTATGAAGCCAACATTAGCCTGATACCTAAACCAGAGAAGGACAAGACACACAAAAGAAAATTACAGGCCAATATCACTGATGAACATCGATGCAAAAATCCTCAACAAAATACTAGCAAGTTGAATACAACAATACGTTGAAAAGATCATACATCATGATCAAGTGGGTTTCATTCCAGGGATACAGGGATGGTTCAACATCTGCAAATCTATCAACATGATACACCACATTAACAAAATGAAGAATAAAAATCACATGATCATAGATGCAAAGAAAACATTTGACAAGATACAGCATCCATTTATGATAAAAACTGTAAATAAAATGGGTATAGAAGGAAAATACCTCAACATAATAAAGGCCATATATTACAAACCCACAGCAAATATAATTCTCAATGGAGAAAAACTGAAAGCTATCTCCCTACGAACAGAAACAAGACAAGGACGTCCAGTGTCACCACTCTTAACGTAGTATTGGAAGTCCTAGCCTGAGCAATCAGTCAAGTAAAAGAAATAAAAGGGATCCACATTGGAAAAGAAGTGAAACTGTCACTCTTTGAAGATGACATGATTTTATGTCTACAACATCCTAAATAATCCACTAAAAACGTTTAGAAACAATAAAGGAATAGAGTCAAGTCTTGGGATACAAAATCAATGTACAAAAATTGGTTGTGTTTCTATACACCAACAACGAAGTAGTAGAAAGAGAAATTAAGAATACAATCCCATTTACAATTGCAACCAAAAGAATACAATACCTAGGAATAAACTTAACCAAAGAGGTGAAAGATCTGTACACTGAAAACTATTAAACATTGTTGAAAGAAATCGAAGAAGACACAAAGAAATGGAAAGATATTCCGTGCTCTTGGATTGGAAGAATTAACATCGCTAAAATTTGCATACTTCCTAAAGTAATCTATAGATTCAACACAATCCCTATCAAAGTTCCAACATTTTTCTCAGAAGTAGAACACAGAATCCTAAAATTTATAGGCAGCAACCAAAGACCCCAAATAACCAAAGAATTCCTGAGAAAAAAGATCAAGGCTGCAGGGATCACAATCCCTGATTTCAAAATATACTACAAAGCCATAGTAACCAAAACAGCATGGTACTGGCACAAAAACAGACAGATAGATCAATCTAACAGAATTGAAAGCCCAGAAGTAAACCCACACATTTATGGGTAGCTAATATTCGACAAGGGAGCCAAGAGCATATGATGGAGAAAGGAGAGTCTCTTCAATAAGTGGTGTTGAGAAAACTGGACAGTCACCTGCAAAAGAATGAAAATAGACCATTACCTTACACCATGCACAAATATCAACTCAATGTATTAAAGACTTTAATGTAACACCCAAAACCCTGAAACTTCTAGAAGAAAACATAAGCAGCACGCTCTTTGACATCAGTCTGAGCAGCATATTTTCAAGTCTCATGTCTGATTGGGCAAGGGAAACAAAAGAAAAAATGAACAAATGGAACTACATCAAACTAAAAAGCTTCTGCACAGCAAAGGAAACCATCAACAAAATGAAAAGACAACCTAACAATTGGGAGAAGACATTTGCAAACCATACATCTGATAAGGGGTTAATATCCAAAATATACAAAGAACTAGTACAGCTCAACAACAAAAAAAACCCAACAATCCAATTAAAAAACGGGCAAAGTATCTGAACAGAGATTCTCCAAAGAAGATATACGGATGGCCAACAGGCATATGAAAAGATGTTCAACATAATTAGCTATCAGGGAAATGCAAATAAAAACTACAATGAAGTATCACTTCACTCTGGTCAGAATGGCTATAATTAACAAGACAGGAAAGAACAAATGTCAGAGAGGATGTGGAGAGAAGTGAATCCCTGTATGCCACTGGTGGGAGTGCAAACTGGTGCAGCCACTATGGAAAGCAGTATGGAGTGTCCTCAGAAAACTAAGAATAGATCTACCATATGATCCAGCTATCCCACGGCTGGGAATTTATCCAAAGAACTTGAAAACGCAAAGGCATAAAGATACTCACACCCCTATGTTCATTGCAGCATTGTACATGATAGCCAAGACTTGGAAGCAACCTAGGTGCCCATCAAGGGACGAATGAATAAAGAAGATGTATTTATACACAATGGAATACTACTCAACCATAAGAAATGACGAAATCTGGCCATTTGTGACAACATGGATGGACATTGAGGGTATTATGCTCAGTGAAATGTCAGAGAGAGAAAGTGAAATACCATATGATCTCATTCATAAGTAGAAGATAAAAACGACAAACAAACACATAGCATTGGAGTTTGCATTGGTGGTTACCATAGAGGAAGGGGGGAGGTCAAAAGGGGTGATTAGACTCACATGTGAGTGGATGGATTATAATTAGTCTTTGGGTGGTGAACATGATGTAATGTGCACAGAATTTGAAATATATTATGATGCACATCTGAAAGCTATATAATGTTATAATCC
>NC_060276.1:76424785-76425939 GCF_021613505.1 Equus quagga
TGGATGCTGTATCTTGTCACATGCTTTCTCTGCATCTATTGAGATGATCATATGATTTTTATCCTTCATTTTGTTAATGTGGTGTATCACACTGATTGATTTGCTGATGTTGCAGCATCTTTGCATCCCTGGAATAAATCCCACTTAATTATGGTGTATCTTTTTAATGTATTTTTTATTCGATTTGCTAGTATTTTGTTGAGGATCTTTGCATCAATGTTCATCAGTGATATTGGCCTGTAATTTTCCTTTTATCTGTTGTCCTTGTCTGGTTTTGGTGTCAGGGTAATGTTAGCTTTGTAGAATCAGTTAGGAAGTTTCCCCTCCTCTTCAAATTTCTAGAAGAGTTTATGAAGTGTAGGTTTTAAGTCTTCTTTGAATGTTTTGTAGAATTCATCAGGGAAGCTATCTCATCCTAGGCTTTTATTTTTGGGGAGGTTTTTGATTGCTGTTTCAATCTTCTTTTTGGTGATGGGTCTATTCAAATTTTGATTTATTGTTGAGGCTGTTTTGGAAGGTTGTATGATTTTAAGAATTTATCCATTTCTTCAAGATTATCCAGTTTGTTGGAGTATAGCTTTTTGTAGTACTCCCTTATAATCTGGTGTATTTCTGTGGTGTCTGTAGTAATGTCTCCTCTTTCATTTCTTATTTCACTAATTTGAGCCTTCTCTCTTTTTTCTTGGTGAGTCTAGATAAAGATTTATCAATTTTGTTTATCTTTTCAAAGAACCAGCTCTTGGTTTCACTGATTTTTTTTAATTTTTTTACTCTCTATTTCATTTATTTCTGCTCTTTTTATTATTTACTTCCTTCTACTGATTTTGAGCTTTGCTCTTATTATTCCAGTTCCTATAGGTGCACTGCTAGATTGTTTATTTGAGACTTTTCTTGTTTGTTAAGGTAGGCCTGTATTGCTATAAACTTTCCTCATACAAACACTTTTCCTGTATCCCATAAGTTTTGACATGTCTTATATTCATTTTGTCTGCAGTTATTTGTGATTTTTCCTTTGATTTCTCCATTTGCCCAATCATTGTTCAGTAACATTTTGTTTCATTGCCACATATTTTTTCATAACTTTGTGGTCAGAAAAGCTACGTGGTATTATTTTATTCTTCTTAAATTTATTAAGACTTGTTTTATGGCCTAAT
>NC_060276.1:76426039-76580667 GCF_021613505.1 Equus quagga
ATGTGATTAATTCTAGAGAATGTTCCATGTGAATTTGAAAAGAATGTATGTTCTCTGGTTTTTGGAAGGAATGTTGTGTATATATCTACTAAGTCCATCTGGTTTAATGTGTCTTTTAAGGCCAATGTTTCCTTATTGATCTTCTGTTTGGATGATCTATCCATTGGTGTAAGTGGATTGTTAAAGTCTCCTACTATTATTGTGTTGCAGTCTATTTCTGCTTTTATGTCTGTTAATAATTGCTTTATATATTTAGGTGCCCTTATGTTGGGTGTATAGATGTTTACAAGTCTTACATCCTCTTGTTGGATTGTTTCCTTTATCATGATGTAGTGCCCTTCTTTGTCTCTTGTTACAGTTTTTGTTTTAAAGTCTGTTTTGTATGATATAAATATTGCTACCCCAGCTATCTTTTCTTTGCCATTTGCATGCAATATATCTCCCCATCCCTTCACTTTCAATTTGTGAGTGCCTTTAGGTCTGAATTCTCTCTCTTGTATGTAGCATATGTATGGATCTTGCTTTTCTATCCAATTGGCCACCCTATGCCTTTTGATTGGAGCATTTAGTCCATTTACATTTAGTGTAGTTATTGATAAATATGTACTTATTGCCATTTTCTTGTTTGTTTTTCTGGCAGTTTTAGTAATTTTTCTTTGTTCCTTTCTTCTGAGGCTCATATATAATAACGTATGTATATAGCAATCTATATTAAGTCAATGGTCTCTTTAGTTTGACCACTTAAAAGCTTTACTGTTTTACTCCCCTCCACCAACATTTTATGTTTTTGATATCATATGTAACCTCCTTTTGAGTGTGTGTGTGTGTGTGTGTGTGTGTGTGTGTGTATCCATTACTTTCCTATCGTGGAAATAGGTAATTTTAGTACTTTTGTCTTTTGACCTTCATATTATCTTCATGAGTCATTGATCTGCTACTCTTACTGTATTTTTGCCTTTACCAGTCATTTTATTGCTTTTTTTGGATAATTTTCATTACTGTTTGTTGTCTTTTCCTTCCCTCTTAAATAAGTCCCTTTTGCATTTCTTGTTAGACTGGTTTCTTGGTGGTAAACTCCTTCAATTTTTGCTTGTCTGGGAAAGTCTTTGTTTCTCTTTCCATTCTGAATGATAACCTTGACAGGTAATGTATTCTTGGCTGCAGGATTTTTCCTTTGAGGACTTTAAATACATTGTGCCATTCCCATTTGGTCTATAAGATTTCTGCTGAGAAGTCAGCTGATAGCCTTATGGGGTTGCCTTTTTATGTCTCTTGTTGCCTTCTGTTTTGGATTTTAGGATTGTCTCTTTATCTTTAATTTTGGACATTTTAATTGTAATGTGTCCTGGTGTGGGCCTCTTTGGATTTATCTTGTTGGGTACTCTCTGTGCTTCCTGTACTTGTATGTCTGTTTCCTTCCTTACATTAGAAAACATTTTATCTGTTATTTCTTCCAATAGATTCTCTGCCCCTTTGTCTTTCTCTTCTGCTTCTGGACACCTATAATATGAATATTAGCATGCTTGATGTTGTCCCAGAGTTCCCTTAGACTGCTCCCATTCTTTATCTATATATACGTTTTTTTAAGATTATGATAGTTTACAACATTGTGAAATTTCAGTTGTACATTATTGTTAGTCATATTGTAGGTGCACCACTTCACCCTTTGTGCCCTCCCCCTACCCCCCTTTCCCCTGGTAACCACCAATCAGTTCTCTTTGTCTATGTGTTTAACTTCCACTTATGAGTGGAGTCATACAGAGTTCGTCTTTCTGTATCTGGCTTATTTCACTTAACATAATACCCTCAAGGCCCATCCATGTTGTTGTGAGTGGGATGCTTTTATCCTTTTTTATGGCTGAGTAGTATTCCACTGTATGTATATATATATATATATATATATATATATATATATATATACCATATCTTCTTTATCCAATCATCAGTTGATGGACACTTAGGTTGCTTCCACATCTTGGCTATTGTAAATAATGCTGCAATGAACATAGAAGTGCATGGGACTTTTGGAACTGTTGATTTCAAGTGCTTTGGATAGATACCCAGTAGTGGGATGGCTGGGTCATACAGTATTTCTACTTTTAATTTTCTGAGAAATCTCCATACTGTTTTCCATAGTGGCTGCACCAGTTTGCATTCCCACCAACAGTGTATGAGGGTTCCTTTTTCTCCACAACTTCTCCAACATTTGTCACTTTTTGTTTTGGTTATTTTCGCCATTCTAACAGGGGTAAGGTGATATCTTAGTATAGTTTTTATTTACATTTCCCTTATGATTAGTGATGATGAGCAACTTTTCATGTGTCTATTGGCCATCCATATATCTTCTTTGGGGAAATGTCTGTTCATGTCCGCTGCCCATTTTTTGATTGGGTTGATTGATTTTTTGTTGTTGAGCTGTGTGAGTTCTTTATATATTATGGAGATTAACACTTTGTCAGATAGATAACTTGTAAATATTTTTTCCCAACTAGTGGGTTGTTTTTATGTCTCAATCCTGTTTTCCCTTGCCTTGAAGAAGCTCTTTAGTCTGATGAAGTCCCATTTTTTTATTCTTTCTATTATTTCCCTTGTCTGAGAAGACATGGTGTCTGAAAAGATCCTTTTGATACCGATGTCAAAGAGTGTACCGCCTATATTCTCTTCTAGAAGACTTATTGTTTCAGGTCTAATCTTTAGGTCTTTGATCCATTTTGAGTTTATTTTGGTGAATGTTGAAAAAGAATGGTCAATTTTCATTCTTTTACATGTGGCTGTCCAGTTTTCCCAGCACCATTTGTTGAAGAGACTTTCTTTTCTCCATTGTAGGTCCTCAGCTCCTTTGTCGAATATTAGCTGTCCATAGATGTGTGGTTTTATTTCTGGGCTTTCAATTTTGTTCCATTGATCTGTGCACCTGTTTTTGTACCAGTACCATGCTGTTTGGATTACTGTAACTTTGTAGTATGCTTTGAAGTCAGGGATTGCAATGCTTGCAGCTTTGTTCTTTTTTCTCAGAATTACTTTAGCAATACAGGGTCTTTTGTTGCTCCATATGAAGTTTAGGATTATTTGTTCTATTTCTGTAAAGAATGTCATTGGGATTCTGACTGTTCCCATTCTTTTTAATTCTTTTTTCATTTATCTTTTCAGCTTGGGAGATTTCCCCTAGTCTTTTGTCCAGCTCACTGATCTATTCCTCTGTATCTACTCTGCTATTGAGTCCCTCTAGTGAATTTTTCATTCTAGTATTTTATTCCTCATTTCTGATTGTTTCTTTCTTGTATTTTCCAATTGTTAGTTGACATTCTCACTATGTTCATCCATTCTTCTCCCAAAATCAGTGAGAATCTTTATGATGTTTTGTTTGAACTCTTTGTCAGGTAGATTGTTTCTGTTTCATTGAGGTTTTTTCCTGGGATTTTGTCCTGATCCCTTGCTTGGAGTGTATTCCTTTGCCCCCTCATTTTGCCTCTTTCTCTGTGCTTATATCTCTTTATTAGTAGGGTCAGCTATGTCTCCTGATCTTGTAGAAGTGGCCTTACATAACAGATGCCTTTTGAGACCCAGCAGTGTGCTTCCCTCTCGTCATCAGTTCCAAATGTTCCAGGAGTCACCCATGTGTGGGCTCCGTGTGTCCTTCTGTTGTGTCAGGGTTGTTCTTGCTGCCAATTCCCATGGAGTCTAGGCTGTTCCCATGGCCAGCTGGTTGTAGTGCTCAGCTGTGTGTGCCGGCAATGGACTCTTCAGTCACTTTATTGGGGTGGGGAGCTGCAGCCTAGTTGACTGCAAGGGCTAATAGAACATTATTCTTGCAGTTTTTCTGTTACATGAGTAGGCCCCCTGTGTGGCTGGTTGCTAGGGTCAGGGGCTTACAATTGCTGTTGGCCTGTGGCCTGCATGGCTTTTGTCAGTTCTCTCAGGATTGAAGCTGAGTGAGCCTGGCCTCAGGCATGGGGGCAACAAAATCTTTCAGGTTTTGGAAGGTGGGGCCAATCCCCTTTGTGGCTGTTTTAGAAGCACAGGTCTTCTGTTGCTCTTAGTCCACATGGCCCACAGGTCCACACCCACTGTCAACACAGTCCTGGCCAGTTCACACCTCCTGACAACCTAGAGCATACCCACTCACCCCACTTCAAAGACCCACACAAACCACCAACACTCCACCCACTCTACCCACTTCTCCTGCAAGCCCTGGTCTACAGAGGCATACTCACTTGCCTGCCTGCAGAGGATCCAGTCACCCAATCTATGGAGGCCAAACAGTTATTCAAGGGCTTGCTTTTAGATCGGGCCAGTCCCTAGGGTGGGCTGCCTGCCCTAGCTGAGCTGGATTAAATTCGTACTCTAATGGCTGGGGCAGACCCTGGACTTACAGGTCAGGGGAAGAACTCCAATGTTATCTGTCACCATCTGTATCAACACACCTGTACTAGGTCACAATAATTTCTGCCACCATTATTTTAGTCCCTGGGGAGGTTTTATCTCTCACTGAGATGCACCTGTAGCCTATCAAGTGAGTCTCTTCATGAAAGGACTGTCCAACCTTATTTCTGTTGATTTTAGGTTGGTTTCCAAAATGGGTGAATTTGTGCACAGGGTCTTTAAGAGCTGGTTTTCTTCTGCTTATGTCAGATAGGTTTTCTAGGGGCATTCCCTGTTGTGGTTAATAGCCAGCAAACCCAGATATTATGACACTCATCTCAGTTGTGCTGAGTCCGAATGATGCTTATAGTGATAACATTACCCCACTCAGGTCCCCTGCTCCTTCAGGAAATGCTCAGCAACTTAGGATTGCTCCTGGCCAGCTGTGAAGAGCTACGGCTTGCAAAGGTGGCTTTTTTCCTCTCCAGAAAGGATCTGCCCTTTCTGCCTATGTCAGGAATGTCCTTTGTTGCAGGGGTTGGTTTTATCCAGTTTTCAGATCTCTCTCAGGGGTAATTGTTCCAGGAATAGTTGTAAGTTGCTTGTGATCATGGGAGGAGGTAAGTTCAGAGTCCACCTGCAAAGCCATCATCACACCAACCTCTCACATGTATTGTAAGAATGTTCCTCCTGAACTCAGCTTCCCAGTAAGGTGTTAAAGGTTTTGTTTCTAGAAGAGATTAAAACTTTTCAATACAGCTGGGAAGGAATATCTACAATACCCATTCAAGGATGATTCATGGCGCCGGCCCAGTGGTGCAGCAGTTAAGTTCACATGTTCCGGTTCTTGGCGGCCCAGGGTTTGCTGGTTCAGATCCTGGGTGTGGACATGGCACCACTTGGCACGCCATGCTGTGGTAGGCATCCTACATATAAAGTAGAGGAAGATGGGCACGGATGATAGCTCAGGGCTAGGGTTCCTCAGCAAAAAGAGGAGGACTGGCAGTAGTTAGCTCTGGGCTAATCTTCCTCAAAAAAAAAAAATGGTTAAAAGGATGGTTCATTGAGGAGAAAAACTCTTGCTGCTAACTCGTAAGGATCATCTTGACAATTTTCTTTTCAAGCTTTGCATTTCTCAGTCTTCAATCAGGCTGTCTTTCACATGAATTGAAAGAATGTTCCTGTTGAGCTCTACTTCCTGGGAGGTTTTAAAGGTTTTGTTGACTGAACTATCCGTTCAGTAGGTGTTAGGGGTTTTGTTTGTAGAAGAGATTTAAAACTTTTCACTACAGCTGGGAGAGTATATCTATAACGTCCATTCAAGGAATATTCACTCTGAGGAAAAACTCTTGCTTCTAGCTCTTGAGGATCATCTTGATAATTGTCTTTATGAACTTTGCAGTTCTCAGCCTTCACTCAGACTCTGTCTTACATGTATTATAAGAATTTTCCTCCTGAACTCTGCTTCCAGTGGATGTTAAAGATTTTTTTCTATAGGTGACTTAAAACTTTTCACTACAGCTGGAAGAGATTATTTGTAACATCCATCAAGCAATATTTACTATGCAAAAAAATTCTTGATTCTAGTTCTTAAGGATTATTTTGATAATTGCCTTTTCAAACTTTGCAGTTCTCAGCATCCACATAGGTTCTCTCTCACGTGGATTGCAGCAATATTCCTCCTGAACTCTGCTTGACAGTAGCTGTTAAGGGATTTCTTCTTAGGAGTGATTTTAAACTTTTCAGTACAGCTGGGACAGCTTATTTGTAACATCCATTCAAGGATAGTGCAGTGTGGAGAAAAACTCCTGCTTATACCTGTTTTCAATCTTCTTCATATGTGACTTTTAATATATTCCCCTTCTACTTTACACTCAGGATCTCACTCACATGTGAGAAAGCAAGAGTATTGCTGAAATCAGCGTGCCAGGGGCTGTAAGTGACATCTTCTTATCAGAATTTTGAAACATTTCACTATTGCTGAGAAAGAATATCTAAAACACCCATTCAATGAAAGCTCACTTTGGAGAAACCTCTAGAATCTAGCTCTTGTGGATCATCTTGACAAGTGCCTTTTTCAACTTTGCAGTTCACTACCTTCACTCAAGCTCATTCTCACAAGAATTGGAAGAATGTTCCTGCAGAACTCTGCTTCCTGATAGGTGTTAAAGGATTTGTTTCTAGAAGAGATTTAAAGTTTTTTGACATAGCTGAAACACATTATTTCTAACATCCATTAGAGGAGAGTACAGTGTGGAGAAAAACTCTTGCTTGTAGCTCTTCAGGATCATCTTCATAAGTGACTTTTAGTACATTTCCTTTCAGGTTTATCCACAGGTTCTCAGTCACATGTGATGAAGGAACAATACTGCTGAGCTCAGCTTGCCAGGAGCTTTAAGCATCATCTTCCTGTCAGAGCTTCGAAACATTAAACTACCCCAGGGAAGGAACATCTAAAACATCCATCCAATGAAAGTTCACTATGGAGAAAACCTCTCATTTCTAACACTTGAGTATCATCTTCATAAGTCCCTTTTCATACCTTGCGGTTCAATGGCCTTAACTCAGGCTCTCTCTGACATGTATTGGAAGACTGTTCCACCTGAACTCTGCTTGCTGGCAGTTGTTAAGGAATTTCATCCTAGGAGTGATTTTAATCATTTCACTACACCTGGGACAGATTATCTCTAACATCCTTTCAAGGAGAGTATAGTGTGGAGCAAATCTCCTGCTGGTAGCTCTTTAGGATCTTCTTCATATGTGACTTTTAATACATTCCCACTCAAGTTTACACATAAGCTCTCACTAGCATGTGATGAAGGAAGAATATTGCTGAACTCAGCTTGCCAGGAGCTGTAAGTCACATCTTCCTATGGGAGCTTTGAAATATTTCACAAAAGCTGGGAGAGAATGGCTTAAAAATCTATTCAATTAAAGTTCATTGTGGAGAAAACCTCTTATTTGTAGCTCTTGAGGATCATCTTGAGTGTCTTTTCAAACTTTGCAGTTCATGGCCTTCACTCGAGCTCTATCTCAGATGTATTGGAAGGATGTACCTGCTGAATTCTGCTTCCTGGCAGGTGTTAAATGATTTCTTTTTAAGTGAGATTTAATGCTTTTCAATACAGTTGGGACAGATTATCTGTAACATCTATTTAAAGAGAGTACATTGTGGAGGAAAACCCCTGCTTGTTATCTTTGTAAGTGAACTTTAATAATTCACGTTCTAGTTTATGCACAGGCTCTCAGTTGCAGGTGAACGAAAGAACATTATTGTTGAAATCAGCTTGCATGAGCTGTGACATCTTCCATGAGAGCTTTTTCTTCTTCTTCCTCTCCCCAAAGCCCCCTGGTACATAGTTGTATATCCTAGTTGTGAGTGCCTTTGGTTGTGCTGTGTGAGATGCTGTCTCAGCATGGCCTGATGAGTGGTGCCGTGTCTGTGCCCAGGATCTGATCTGGCAAAACCCTAGGCCACCAAAGTGGAGCACGTGAACTTAATCACTCAGCCACTAGGCCAGCCCCAAGAGAGCTTTTAAATATTTCACTACAGGTGCAAGACTATATAGCATCCATTAAATGAAAGTTCACTGCGGAGAAAAAGTCCTTTTTCTAGCTCTTGAGGATCATGTTGATAAGTGCCTTGTCAAACTTTGCAGTTCATGGCCTTCACTCAGGCTCTCTCGCACATGTATTGGAAGAATGATCCTCCTGAACTCTGCTTCCTCAGAGGTGTTAGAGGATTTGTTTCTAGAAGAGATTTAAAACATTACTACAGTGGGCACAGATTATCTGTAACATTCATTCAAGGAGAGTACAGTATGGAGAAAAACTCCTGCCTCTTGCTCTTTAGGATGATCTTCATAAGTGAATTTTAATACTTTCCCATTCAAGCTTTCACACAGTCTCTCAGTCACACGTGATGAAAGAAGAATATTGTTAAGCTCAGCTTGCCAGGAGCTGTAAGTGACATCATCCTCTGAGAGCTTTTACATATTTCACTACAGCTGGAAGGAAATATCTAAACCATCCATTCAGTGAAGGTTCACTGTGGAGAAAATCTCTTGCCTCAAGCTCTTAAGGATCATCTTGATAAGTGCCTTTTCAAATTTTGCATTTCTTGGTGTTCACTCAGGCTCTCTTTCACATGGATTGGAAGAATGTTCTTGCTGAACTGTGCTTCCTACCAGGTGTTAAAGGATTTGTTTCAAGAAGAGATTTAAAACTTTTCACTAAAGCTGGGACAGATTATCTGTAACATCCATTGCAGGACATTACAGAGTGGAGAAATCCTCCCCCTTGTTTCCCTTCAGGATCATCTTCATAAGATACTTTTAATAAGCTTACACAGAAGTCTCAGTCACATGTGATGAAGGAACGATATTGCTGAAGTCAGCTAGCAGGAGCTGTGATATCTTCCTATGAGAGATCTTAAACATTTCATCAAGCTGGCAATATAACATCCATTCAATGAAAGTTCACTGTGGAGAAAAACTTTTGCTTCTGGATCTTGAGGATCATATTGGTAACTGCCTTTTCATACGTTGTGATTCAGGGCCTTCTCTCAGGCTCTCTTTCAATTGTAATGAAAGAATGTTCCTGCTGAACTCAGCTGGCCAGTAGCTGTTAAAGGACTTCTTTCCAGGAGAGATTTAAGACTTTTCACTACAGCCTTGACCGATTATCTGTAACATCCATTCCATGCAAGTACACTCTGGAGAAAATCTGCCTGTGGCTCTTTAGGATCATTCTGATAAGTGACTTTTAATACATTGCTGTTCAGTTACACACAGGCACTCACATGTGACACAGTAACATTATTGCTGACCTCAGCTTGCCAGTAGCTGTAAGGGATATTTTCCTCTGAAAGCTTTTAAACATTTCACAACAGCTGAGAGGGAATATCAATAGCACTCATCAATGAATGTACAATGTGCAAAAATCTCTTGCTAGTAGCTGTTTAGGTTCATCTTGATAAGTGCCTTTTCACACTTTGCACTTCATGGCCTTCACTCAGGTTCTCTCTCACATGTAATGAAAGAAATGATCTTGCTGAACTCAGACTGCTGGTTGCTGTTAAGAGACTTTCCCCTAGAAGACATTTAAAACTTTTGACTACAGCTGGGGCAAATTATCTGTAACATCCATTCAGTGAGAGTACACTGTGGAGAAAAACTTCAGCTTGTTGTTTTTTAAGGTCATCTTGATAAGTGACTTTTAAAATATTGCATTTCAGTCTACACTCAGCCTGTCACTCACATGTGATGAAGGAACACCATTGGTGAGCTTGGCTGGCCAGTAGCTGTATGTGACATTCTCCTATGAGAGTTTTTAAACATTTCATTAGAGCTGGGAGGGAATATCTGTAAAATCGATTCAGTGAAAGTACAGTGTGTGGAAAATCTCCTGCTTGTAGCTGTTTAAAATCATCTTAGTAAGTGCTTTTTCACACATTTCAGTTCTTGGACTTCACTCATGCTCTCTCTCACATGTCAAGAAAGAATGTTCATGCTGAACTTAGCTTGCTGGTAGCTGTTAAAAGGCTTCTTCCTAGAAGATATTTAAAACTTTCCACTACTGCTGGTACAGATTGTCACTGACTAGTTGCCCCGAGGATCTCAAGAGTGTGTTTGGAAGTATTTAACTGTTTTTCCAAATTATATTTTCTTCTTTTCTTATGTTAAGGAGATGCAATCACCAACCATCCTGAACCAGACTAAGCCTCATCACAAGAGCTATACCTATGACTTTGCCCTCCCTATCAGTGGCCCCCTTAGGGGACCCAGCAGCCACCACTTTTATTTTCCCTTTAAGAATTTAGGTACTCGACCTGGGTCTAGTTTCAGGTTATTAGGGTTCTAAACCTCCTCTGAGCATGACCTCATGACATCTGCATTGCCACTAACCATTAAAAGTTGCTCCTCAGAGTTTAGAAACAGACCATAAGAAAAGATGCTACAATATGGGGAGAATAAGCTCCATCTCAGAGGAAAGCCCAGTGGGCTGCATCCTCCAGTATTGGAAGGCCTTTGGGTATTCCCAATTGACCTGAGAGCAGAGGATCTTTTTATG
The DNA here is from genome assembly GCF_021613505.1 of Equus quagga. NCBI lineage: Eukaryota > Metazoa > Chordata > Mammalia > Perissodactyla > Equidae > Equus > Equus quagga. Next base: position 76,436,474 of record NC_060276.1, read on the forward strand.
AAACACAGCCTGGCCACAATATTCACTGAAAGATGGCCAGGAAATGGGACTGTAAATGTTAACACCATACTACATCTATTCTGCAAAAGACCCAAGAAATGGGAAGAAATCCCTTATGTCCAGTGCTTCATGGCATTATGTCTAAGTGAAGGGTTAAACGTTGAATCTAAGACTTATCTTTCTGATGAGGAGGACCTGGTCCTCTAAATCAGGAAACATGGGACTAAGGAAAGCCAACCTCAAAGTCCAGCTTGCTCACTTAGGACAGCTTAGGCCCCACCATTAGATCAGCTGGTGAACCCTGTGAGATCTCCACCTTATGCCCCTACCTCATCCCTGCTTAAGCCTGAGGCTTCAACAGGGCAAAACCTCTTACTGTCCCACCTGAGCAATGCTTCTACAGTACTGGTATTCTCTGGGTATTGGACTCTCCAACAACAAAAGACCCCTCACCCTCCTCTTTCAGATAGTACAAGTAGATTAAGAACCAGTTATAAACCTGGGATATATCCCCTAAGACAGGTGCCTGATGGTGGAGTGAGATATTAATATGCATGTCCCATTTTCCACCTCTGATTTGTATAATTGGAAGGCACGCACCAAAGGAATGAGGGTGACCCAAAGGAATTCATAAACCTGACAAAGGCAATCTTCACACATAATCCAACCTGGGCAGATATTAAAAAGCCTTTTTACTACACTCCTCACAGTTGAGGAAAAGTCGTCTGTTTCATCTGTTCTGTTAAAAGCTAGAGAACAATAAAATAATGACTAGAACCCAGGATCAGACATTCGCAGGCTTAGCGAACAGGCTCTGCCATGGGCTGACCTTGGGTGGAATCCCAATGGTCCTGATAATCAAGAAAAGCAAGGATATTTTCTGGGTCTCCTTTTGAAAACCATGAAAATTTTAAGCCAGCCACCCTGTTAACTGGTCTAAATTAAGAGAAGTCCAACAAGGTCCTGAGGAAAACCCTTCTGCTTTTTTCAGAGGCTGCAGGACTGCCTCAGGCAATATGTAAATTGGGACTCTGAGGCCCAGGGCAGTGCAGTCATTTTTAATACCTACTTCATATCTCAAAAGTGCTCCAGACATCCACAGGGAACTGCAAAAGTTGGCTATAGGTCCTGATGCTGAACCTGCACAACTAATAGAGGCTTCATTTGGGGTGTTCAATAATCAGGATGAAGCTGAGAATGAAAAGTAAGACAACATGAAAAGACAAGCCACCCTGCTAGCTGTGGCCCTCTGGTGTACTCAAGGTAACCCAAAGGAGAGAAGAAATATGCCATGGTTGAGTGACTCCAGCCCCCACCAAGAGACCAAAACCCACCAACAAAGTTGGAGGCTAATCAGTGTGCATACTGCAAACAGGAAGGGCATTGGTAGCAGGATTGTCGAAACCATCCCCAGAGAGGGAAGGAATTGAACAAGACCGAGCCACAACAACTTCCCTTGACTACAGGTGAGATGTGACAGGGGCTGCAATGCTCCCCAGTTGGCTCTAGGAGCCCTGGATGACCTTAGAAGTGGGAGGAGAGCATGTTGAATTTTTGCTCAATACTGGAGCCACATTCTCAGTAACAAAAAGGGAAACCTTTGCAAAAAAAGTGTGACAAAAAAGTATCAGGAAAAGGAGAGACCAAAATGTTTCTGGAGGCCTTGACATGTGAAATAGGATCAGAAATGCTGAAGCATTCTTTTCCATATTACTAGAATGCCCTGTTCCCCTTCTAAGGAGGGACATACTGATGAGGATTATTTTAGGCTGGTTACTTTTTAAAACTGCAGACAAGAAGGAGGCTCTGAGGAGGGAATTTTCTTGCCCTTTGATGAGAGACATTTGCATTTGTGAAGGAAGTCTCCATCTGTGGAGGGATGTCTCCCTCTCTGCACCAGGAAGATGCAGGGATGACCTTATCTCTAGAAACTCTTAATGGGGAAGGCAAGGACTTAAGTTGTTTACTGTCTGGTAACCTCATGTAGCTGACTCCCCCCACCACCAAAATCCTCCTTTGTCTTTAGCTGAAGATAATATTTAAGGTGGCTGCCTCTGCCATTTACTTAATCTGGTTTGATTCTTATCTAAAAGTTATAAGACCACCCAATAACCAGACCCCACCTGCACTGAAACTATTTTAACAACTTTTTTTTTTTTTTAGATTTTTTATTTTTTCATTTTTTCTCCGCAAAGCCCCCCGGTGCATAGTTGTATATTCTTCATTGTGGGTCCTTCTAGTTGTGGCATGTGCGACGCTGCCTCAGCGTGGTTTGATGAGCAGTGCCATGTCCGCGCCCAGGATTCGAACCAACGAAACACTGGGCCGCCTGCAGCGGAGCACATGAACTTAACCACTCGGCCACGTGGCCAGCCCCTATTTTAACGACTTTTTACATATTCTTTCCTTTGTCTTGTAAAGAGATAACTCACATACCTATGCCTTAAACTTAGCCCTACTCTCAACCGATGTTTGCAGCAGCAGCAGCAGCAGCAGCAGCAGCTCTTCCTGCCCATGGGTCCTGTCCCCATGCTATTCCACACTATTCTCTGAATAAAAGAGCACTATTGCCAGAACTTGAGAGTCCAAGAAATCTTTCTTTTGACTCCTCGGCTTACTGACCCCGCATCAATACTGTCTAAGTTAGCAGCCTCAATAAACTTGGAACAAGACAAAATAGAGATCCAAGTCCCCAAAAGTCAGAAAGTTGACCTTATGGCCCTATTACAGGATACACCAGCACCTGAGAAGGAAGAGATTCCCCTAAATGTTTTAAACCACACTAATTCAGAATTATGGGCACAAGGACAGGGGTGGTGAGCAGCTGGTGCAATGCCAGTAAAGGTAAAATTGAAGCAGGTAGATTGCTGGCCCCCAATAAAACAATACCCCTTGAAGACAGAAGCTGTAAAGAGGAACCTTTCCTGTAATCAATAATATTTTAGAACGGGAGAATATAGATTTGTTCAAGACCTTAGTGCTGTCAATGCTGTACAGTACTGGATTTATAATAGTAAATATCTTCATTTTGTTTTGGCATAGAGCTCCTAAAACTCTTACAATTTCCCCTGTGAGATCCACTGGGGCATGTTGTGTTGTAATAATTACTTTAGTCCTCAGTTCCTGAAATAACTCCTGAAATAGCAATAAAGATGAAATGGGTGTCTTTTGTTATTCCTTACAAGGCCCTTTCAGCCACACCTGAATTTATGTTAATAAGGTGACTCTTGGAAAGCCCCTAAGGGTGGGAGCTGATTGTCATGGTAAACAATTGTGTGCTTTGGGATTGGAGCATTCAGCGCCATCCTCCTCCCCAAACCTGCAGGTTGAGGAGAGGGGTGGAGATTGAGTTCAATTGCCAATGATCTAATCAGCTGTGGCTGTGTGGTGGGGTCTCCATTAAAACTCAAGGGGATGGGGTTCAGAGAGCTTCCAGGTTGGTGAACACATAGAGATTTGGGGGATTGGTGTACCCAGAGAGGGTCTGAGAGCTCAATGTCCCTTCCCCACATATTTTGCTGTATACATCTCTTCCACCTGGCTGTTAAGTGTTTTCCTGAGTTCTTTGAGCCATTCTATCAAATTAATTAAACTCAAGGACAAGGTTATGGGAACCTCTGGTCTGTGCCTGATTGGTCAGGAGAACAGGTGACAACTGGATTTGCAATTGGCATCTAAAATGAGTGGTAAAGTGTAATCCTGTGGGACTGAACACTTAACCTGTGGGATCTGATTCCATCCCAGGTAGATAGTGTCAGAATTGAGTTGAACATGTTAAACTTCTTAGCCAGTAAGGGATATAAAGTGTCTAAAGTGAAGGCACAAATTTCTAAAGAGACTGTAAAGCATTTGGGGTTCATCATTTCAAAGGTACAAGGCAGCCTTCCCCTAGAGAGGAAAATGGTATTATGTCAACTTGTTTCACCAAAAACTCATAGGCAACTGCAAGGATTCTTGGGGATGGCTGGCTTTTGCTTCATTTCAATCCCTAACTTTGGATTTATTGCTAAGCCTCTCTATGATAAGCTCCAGGGGCCAGAAATGGACCCCTTTGACTGGGATAAGCAATGTGACAAAGCTTGTGTTGATGAAAATAACCAATCTATAAATGAAAATTTGGGTGAGTTTATTCTGAGCTTAAATCTGAGGACCATGGCCCAGGAGAGTCTTTCCACAAAGGAACAGAGCACTCCAAAGAAGTGGTGGTACACAGGGTGGTTATATACCCTCAAAGAGGGTGTTTCACATATGATTGAAATGTCCCTCCCGCAATAGTCACAAGATTGCCCTGTCGGCACAGCATTTGATGGACACAGCAGATAGTGGGTCTGCTATCTCGGGAGCGTAGCAGTGAGCAAGTCTATTGTCTCAAGCTGGGTGGTCACAGGTAGGCACTGCAAGCAATCAGTTTCTAGCCTAAGGAAAGATGCTTAATCCTTAAAGAAATGCCAACGTTGGGAGGGGGAGAGAAGTTGCACCTTTATCGCAAGGGCCTTTGTTCTTGCCATGGGGAATATCTAAAGTAGATATACAATGCATGCTCAACGGCCACGGTCAGGCCCTTTTGGAAAGACAAGGTCAGGCTGAATTAGGTTTACACAAAATGGCTTCCTCATATACTCCAAGATATCCTATTATTTGCCATTTTTATTTGTCACTTACAATAAACTTAAAAGCTTGTTATTGGAAGCACCTGCACTGGCCTTACCAGACCTGAACAAATTATTGATCTATATGTTCTTGAAAGACAGGGAATGCTAACCCAACTGTTATTGATGTGGGATCAGTGAGCCAAGGAATCAAAAGAAAGATTTCTTGGACTCTCAAGGTCTGGCAGTAGTGCTCTTTCATTCAGAGAATAGTGTGGAATAGCATGGGGACAGGACCCATGGGCAGTAAAGTGTTGCTGTAGGCATGGGGACAAGACCAATGGGCAGCAAGAGCTGCTTCCATAGGAACAGCACCCATGGGCAGTAAGACCTGCTGCAAACATGAGTTGAGGGTAGGGCTAAATTTAAGGCATAGGTATGTGAGTTATCTCTTTACAAGACAAAGGAAAGAATATGTTAAAAAAAAGTTGTTAAAATGGTATCAGTGCAGGTGTGTTCTGGTTATTGAGTGGTCCTATAATTTTTAGATAAGAATCAAACCAGATTAAGTAAATGGCTGGAGCCACCACCTGAAATATTATTTTTAGCTAAAGACAAAGGAGGATGTTGGGAGTGGAGAGGGAGTCAATCATGGGAGATTACCACACAAGTACAGTAAACAAGATGCAGTTTTAAGTCCTTGCCTTTGGCATTGATTAAGAGTTTCTAGAGATAAGGTCATCCCCCCTTCTTCCTGGTACAGAGAGGGAGACACCTTTACAGATGGAGATTTCCTTTACAATGTAAATGTCTCAATAAAGGGTAAGTAAATTTTACTCCTCAGAGCCTCCTTCCCATCTGCAGTTTTTAAAAGTAACCAGTCTAAAATAATCCTCATCATTATGACCCCTAAGAGGAGTGATGACCTATTTCTTAAAGCAGCTAGACACCGTGGTGAAAGGATGGCCCTCATGCTTGAGGGCTGTAGCTGCCCCTTGCCTCCTAATCAAGAAAGCAGAAAAAACTGACTATGGGCCAACCTGTGATGACGTGGACCCCTCATGAAGTTTCTAGCCTACTAGAGACTGAAGGACATCAATGGCTATTCCAGAATAGCATACTACAATATCAAGCTATGCTACTAGATTCCCCTCAGATTTCTTTAAAACCCTATCATACCTTAAACCCAGCTACCCTGCTCCCTGATTCCAATGGGCCTATTACCCATGCTTGAAGGTCATAAGCACCCCAGGTATAAAATAATTTATTTAAAAAATAAATGGACAATGCATTTATTGCCAGAAGAATAATGTACAAACCAGACCTCCTGTACCTCCCCTGGCCAAAGCAACTCAAATTCTGGGAACTTCACTAGGGGAAGGCTGGCAAGTTGATTTTACTGTTATGCCCATGGACCCCAGAGGGTACAAACACTTCTTGGTATATGTGGATGCATTTACTGGATGGATTGAAGCCCTTCTTTGCAGGATGGAAAGGGCAAATGAGGTAACAAAAGTGTTGTTAAAAGAGATAATTCCTTGTTTTGGGTTGCCTAGAACAATTCAGAGTCACAACAGGCCAGTTCTTATATCAAAATTAACCTCTAAGGTAGCCAGAGTTTGAAAAATTAACTGTAGGCTACATGCCACATGGAGACCACAGTCGTCTGGAAAAACTGAGTGAGCAAATCAAACTTTATAGAAAACTTTGGCTAAATTGTGCCAAGAGATGCAGGGGAATTGGCTAAATTACTGCCACTGGCCCACACTTAGATAAGGGCAGCTCCAAAAGGCAAACTGAAGCTTAGCCCCTTTGAAATGACCTATGGGAGGCTGTTCCCTAATGACCCAGATTTGCTCACAAACCCAAACCCTGAGTTTTCCATGACAATCACACACATAATCAGTCTGAAGCAGATAGTAGATGCACACAATAAATATGGGAACGTCTCCTTTTGCCTACGGAGGTCAAACTACACCCATATGAACTAGGAGATTGGGTCTATCTTAAAACATGGAAAAGCAGTTCGTGCCAAGATCAGCTAAATCCTATTTGGGTAGGGCCTCACTTGGTGTTACTAACCACACTCTTCCCTTAAATTAGAAGGAGTCACCCCCGGATCCACCACACATGAGTAAAAAAGGCCCCCACATTTGAACATCAAGAGAGATCATCACAGACAATTGATGACTTCAAGTTTTCCTGCAAACCACTCTCTGATGTGAAACTCTTATTTTGGTGACACCATACAGGTAAGTAATGACTGGCTATCCGCCTCAGGCTCTGCCCTGGATCCTAACAAACCCCATACCATTTAGGCATGGTATGCTTCCAAGAAGGTTGCATGTTTCTGGGCAGAAAGACTACATCCTTCAGAGAAGGATGGGCAACCTGTTATCTAGAATATAAAAGAGCTGGTGGAATCTGGAGGGGTTGGGGGCAATTATGCCCCGATCCTACACATATACTAAACGCATTGAGCCTATAAAATTAGATGGTTGTAATAAACAAATTGGGGCTATGCTCGTGTGGACCCACACACCTATTTGAGGTTAGCTGGAATTTCTTCTCCTCTACTGGTCCCTATGACAACACCCATGCTCAGCAGGAAGAAGTTACAGAAGAAAGATTTTCAACCCGTTCCCCTCAAAAATGAGGAGTGTCAAATAAAAATGGCAAGTAATAGGATATATTGGAATATATGAGGAAGCCATTTTGGTGTAAACCTAATTCGGCCTGACCTTGTCTTTCCAAAAGGGCCTGACCGAGGCCATTGAGAATGCATTGTATATCTGCTTTAGAGATTCCCTATGGCAAGAGCAAAAGGCCCTTGAGATAAAGGTGCAACTTCCCTCCCCCTCCCAACATTGGCGTCTCCTTAAGGATTAAGCATCTTTCCTTAGGCTAGAAACTGATTGCTGCGCTCACCTGTGACCGCCCAGCTCAAGACAATAGACTTGCCTCCTGCTATGCCCATGAAGATAGCAGACCCACTACCTGCTGTGTCCGTCAAGCACTGTGCAGACAGGGCAATCTTGTGACTATTGTGGGAGGGATATTTCAATCATATGTGCAACACCCTCTTTGAGGGTATATAACCGCCCTATGTGCCCCCACTTTTTTGAAGTGCTCTATTCCTTTGTGGAAAGAGTCTCCCGGGTTATAATCCTCAGATTTCAGCTCAGAATAAACTCACCCAAATTTTCATTTACAGATTGGTTATGGATTATTTTCGTCGACAGTAGCAGGATAAAACTAGAGGAGGGATCTTGTCACCAACTATTTGCCCTGTGTAACTCAAGGGTGGGTTTGAAAGCATTTAGCTGTTCTTCCAAATTGTTTTGTTTTGTTTTGTTATGTCAAGGGGATGCAATCACCAACCACCCTGAGCCAGACCAAGCCTCATCACAAGAGCCACAACTATGAACTTTGCCTTATTTTAAAGCTAAGATCTCTCCAGTAGGAGTTAAGGCCGTATTACTGTAACCTACAGTGTATGTGGAAGCATGCTTTCCAACTGAGCCTGCCCAGGTGAATAACCCCCTCTCCCTTTTGAATATTCATCCCGGATACAAAATAAAAGATCCCTACTTCTCTTTGTTTGAGGAAGCCAGGAGTTTGGAAATGAATCCTCATGGTCTCCTATGTGCCACAAATATGCTACACTTTGTGAGACAACTATTTCTAGGGGAGACTATTATTTAACTCACCCATAGGTGAGCCCACTTTGGTTTGGTAACAAGATTATCTGTAACATCCATTCAATGAGATCACACTGTACTGAAAAGTTCCTGCTTGTAGCTGTTCAGAATCATCTTGAAAAGTGCTGTTTCAAACATGCACAGACTTCACTCATTGTTTCTCTCTCCTGTAATGAGAGAATGCTCCTGTAGAACTCAGCTTGCCCATAGCTCTTAATGGACTTCTCCCTAAAAGAGATTTAAAACTTGTAATACAGCTTGGACAGATTATATATAACATCCATTCAATGAGAGTACACTGTGGAGAAAAACTCTTGCTTTTAGATGTTTAGGATCCTCTTGATAAGTGATTTTTAATACATTGTCTTGCAAATATACACAGCATCTAGGTCGCATGTGATGAAGGAACACTATTGCTGAACTCACCTTGCCAGTAGCAGTAAGTGATGTGTTCCTATGAGAGGTCTTAAACTTTTCACTACATCTTAGAGAGAATTTCTATAACATCCATCCAATGAAAGTACACTGTGTAGAAAAACTTTTGCTTGTAGCTATTTATGACCCCTGGATAACTTACTTTTCAAATAATGTAGTTCAGGCTCATTCTCCCATGTAATGAAAGAATACTCGTGCTAAACTCAGCTTGCTGTTTGAGGTTAAGGGACTTATTACTAGTAGAGATTTAAAACTTTACACTAAAACTGGGACAGATGATCCATAACATCCATTCAATGCAAGAACACTTTGGGCAAAAACTCTTGCTTGTGGCTGTTTAGGATCATCTTGATCAGTGACTTTCCAAACATTACAGTTCAGGGCATTAGACAGGTTTTGACTTGCATATAAAGAAAGGACCCTTATGCTGAACTAAGCTTCCTATTTCTGTACAACATTTTCCTTTCAGAGTTTTTAGACTTTTCTCTACAATGGTGACAGAATATCTATGACATCCATTTAATGAAAGAGGAGTGTGGAGAAAGAAACTTGCTTGTAGCTGTTTATGATCCTCTTGAGAATTGACTTTTCAAACTTTACAGTTCAGGATTTAAGACACACTTTCACATGCCTACGAAGAATGAATGCTCAGGCTGAACTCAGCTTGCCAGAAGCTGTTAAGAAACATCTTCCTTTCCCTACAGCCAGGACAGAATATCTATAACATCCATTCAGTGAGAGAACTCTGGAGAAAAAATCTTGCTTGTAGCTTTCAGGTTTATCTTGAAAAGTGAGTTTTCAAAATTTGCAGCTCAAGGTATATGGAAGGGTCTGTCTTCCATATAAAGAAGGCCTTGCTGAACACAGCTTGCTAGGACCTGTTAAGGATCATCTTCCTTTCAGAGTTAGACTTTTCTTTACAGTTGTGATGAAACATCTATGACATCCATTCAATGAAAGAAGAGTGTGGACAAAAACTCTTGCTTGTAGCTGTTTAAGATCATCTTCATAAGGGGCTGGCCCCGTGGCCGAGTGGTTAAGTTTGCGCGCTCCGCTGCAGGCAGCCCAGTGTTTCGTTGGTTCGAATCCTGGGCGCGGACATGGCACTGCTCGTCAAGCCACGCTGAGGCAGCATCCCACATACCACAACTAGAAGGACCCACAACGAAGAATATACAACTGTGTACCGGGGGGCTTTGGGGAGAAAAAGGAAAAAATAAAATCTTTAAAAAAAAAAAAGAAAGATCATCTTCATAAGTGACTTTTCCAACATTACATTTCAGGGCATAAGACAGGCTTTCACATGCCTATGAAGAATGAATGCTCAGGCTGAACTCAGCTTGCCAGTTGCTGTTAAGGAACGTCTTCCTTTAATATTTTTAATACTTTTCACCACAGCTAGGACAGAATATTTATAACATCCATTCAAAGAGTGAACACTGTGGAGAAAAACTCTTGCTGGTAGCTGTTTAGGATCACCTTGAAAAGTGACTTTTAAAACTTTGCAGTTCATGGCATACTGACAGGGGCTCTCTCACATTTAAAGAAGGAAGGTATTGGGTGTGGGGTGCAAGATAACTGGACTCTGAACTCAATTCCTCCCAAGGAAACAACCTATTTACAACTACTCTTGGAAAATTACCCCTAAGGGAGAACTTAAAATGGGATAAAAGGAACTCCTGTAACAAGTGACAAATAAAAATGGCAAGCAATAGGATATATTGGAGTATATGAGGAAGTCATTTGGTATAAACCTAATTCAGCCTGACTTTGTTTTTGCCAAAAGGGCCTGACTGAGAACGTTGAGTATGCATTGTATATCTGCTTTAGAGATTCCCTATGGCAAGAGCAAAGGCCCTTGAGATAAAGGTGCGACTTCTCTCCCCCTCCCAACGTTGGAATCTCCTTAAAGATTAAGTATCTTTCTTTAGGCTGGGAACAGATTGCAGCGCTCATCTGTGACCACCCAGCCCCAGGCAACACACCTGCCACCCTGCGGAGTTCGCTGAGACAGCAGACCTATCTGCCATTTCCATCAATCGCTGTGCTGACAGAGCAGCCTCGTGACTATTGTAAAAGGGACATTTCAATCATATGTGAAACATACTCTTTGAGGGTACATAACCACACTGTATACCCTCACTTCTTTGGAGTGCTCTGTTTCTTTGTAGAAAGACTCTCCTGGGTTATAATCCTCAGATTTCAGCTCAGAATAAACTCACCCAAATTTTCATTTATAGATTGGTTATGGATTATTTTTGTCGACACAAGGGACAGTCCTCACTGAGGATGAAGAGACAGAAATTCCTTTCTGGGGAGAAAAAAGCCACTTTTGCAGGCTGCAGCACTTCATGGCTGACTGGGAGAAATCCTAAGGTATGCAGACTTCCCTGGAGGAGTAGGGAACCTGAGCAGGAGTTATTGCTTTAATCATCTTTTGGACTCAGCACACCTGAGACAAGTGTCATAATATCTGGCTTTGATGACCACTAACAATGGGGAATACCCTCAGAAAAGCTATTGGACATAAGGGAAAAAAGTCAGCTCTTAAAGAGCCCACACACAAGTTTACCCATTTTGGAAAGCAACCTATAACCACCCAAAAGAAAAGTGCACAGTCCTATGGTGAAAAGAGACTCATGTGATAGGCTCTGGGCACATCTTGGTGAGAGATGAGACATCTCCATGGACTGAGACATTGGTGGCAACCATCATTGTGACCTAGTACATGCATGCTGACACAGACAATGGCAGAGGCCATTGGACTTCTTCCCATGGCCTGTTATCCCAAGGCTTTCCACAGCCACTACAGTACCAATTTAATCCAGCTCTGCCAGGGCAGGAAGCATGCCCTAGGGACTGGCCCCACCCAACAGCAAGCCCTCAGGCAACTTGCATTTCTCCATAGGCTGGGTATCTGGATCCTCTGCAGCCAGGCAAGTGGGCCCACCTCAGTGGTGTAGGGCTTGCATGAGGAGCAGGTGAAGAGTGTGGGGCATTGGTGGAATGTGTGGGGCCCTTGTAGTGGGGTCACTGTCTGCTTCAGGGGGTCAGGGCACACATATGTGGCAGGACTGTTTTGATGATGTGTGTGGCCCTTTGGGCATTGGGGCTTAGCTGCAGAATTTTGCTTCTCAAACAGCCACATAGGGGATTGGCCTCACCTTCCAAAGCCTGAAACAATTGGGTGTTCCCACATCTGGGGCCAACCCCACATAAATGCAATCCTGAGAGAGTTGACAAGACCCTTGCAGGTTGGAGCCCTACAGCAATTGCAAGCCCCTGATCCTAGCAACCAGCAATACTGGGGACCTACTTAACAGAAAAACTGCATCAGGAATGTGCTATTATACTTTTCAGCCAACTGTGCTGGGGCTCACCATACCTGATAAGGTAACTGCAGTTTACAGAGCAGCCACATGCAGCTGAGCAGTTCAATCAGCCAGCCAGGGGTGCAACTTAGCCTCCCGGGGCACCTGCAGCAACAGCAACTCCGCCAGAAGGACACAAGTAGCCCACACAGGGGACACCCTTGGAATATTTGGAATTGGTGATGAAAAGCAAGCATAGAATCAGGCCTCATAAGGCATCTCTCACATAAGTTCAACTCTCCAAGATCGGGAGACATAGCTGACCCACTTAATACACAGATATAAGCACAGAGAAAGAGGCAAAATAAAGAGGCAAAGGAATACATTCCAAGCAAGGGAACAGGACATAACCCCAGAAAAATACTAAATGGAACAGAAATAAACCACCTGACAAAGAGTTTAAATAAAAAGTTATGAAGATGCTCACTGATCTTGGGAGAAGAATGGATGATCTCAGTGGGAACTTCCACAAAGAACTGGAAAATATAAAAAAGAACCAATCAGAAATGAAGAATACAATACTGGAAATGAAAAATTCACTACAGGGAATCAATAGCAGAGTAGATGATACATAACAATGGATCAGCAAGGTGGACAAAATTCTAGAAGAAACCACTGAAGCTGAACAGATAAAAGAAAATAGAATTAAAAAGAATCAGAACACTCCAAGGAAACTCTGGGACAACATCAAGCACACTAACATTCATATTATAGATGTCCCAGAAGAAGAGAGAGACAATGGGGAGAGAATCTATTTGAAGAATTAATAGCTGAAAATTTTCCTAACCTAAGAAAGAAACAGACATCGAGGCACTGAAAGCACAGAGAGCACCAAACAAGATAAAACCAAACAGGCCAAGACCAAGACACATTATAATTAAAATGTCAAGAATTAAACATAAAGAGAGAATCCTAAAAGCTGCAAGAGAAAGGCACAAGTTACATAAGGCTATCAGCTGACTTCTCAGCAGAAAACTTAAGGGCTAGAAGGGAGTGGCATGATATATTTAAACTGCTGAAAGGAAAAAAACCTACAGAGAACAGTACTTTACCTGGTAAGGTTATTCAGAATGGAAGGAGAGATATAGAGTTTACTAGACATGCAAAAATTGAAGGAGTTTACCACCAAGAAACCAGTCTTAGAAGAAATGCTAAAGGGAATTATTTAAGAGGGAGAGGAAAGACCACAAATAGGAATAAGAAAATTATCAAAAAAAGGAATAAAATCACCGGTAAAGGCAAAAGTACAGTAAAGGTAGAAGATAAACAATCCATGAAGATAATATGAAGGTCAAAAGAAAAAAGTACTAAAATTATGTATTTCCATGATAAGAGGGTAATGGGTACACACACACATAAACCAAAAAGGAGGTTAGATATGATATGAAAAAGATAAAATGTGGGAGGAGGGGAGTAAAAGAGTAGAGCTTTGATAGAGGGTAAACTAAAAGGACCATCAACTTAATATAGATTGCTATATATGTAGGTTATTATATATGAACCTCATAGTAATCACAGACCAGAAACCTATAATAAATACACAAAGAATTTAGAGAAATGAACTCAAACACAATACTAAAGAAAGTCATCAAACCACAAGGGTATAGAGCAAGAGAAGAAGAAAGGAACAGAGGAGAGCTATTAAACATCCAGAAAAATGTAACAAAATGGCAATAAGTACATACTTATCAATAGCTACTTTAAATGTCAATAGACTAAATGCTCCAATCAAAAGGCAAAGGGTGGCTGATTGGATAAAAACACAAGCCCCATATATGTGCTGCATATAAAAAATACACTTCAGACCTAAAGGCAGTCACAAACTGAAAGCTACAGGCTTGAAAAAGATATTCCATGCAAATGGAAAAGAAAAGAAAGCTGGGGTAGCAATACTTACATCAGATAAAATAGATGTTAAAACAAAAATTGTAACCAGAGAGAAAGAAACACACTATATAATGATAAAGGAACAGTCCTACAAGAGGATATAGCACTTGTAAAGATCTCTGCACCCAACACAGGGAGCACCTAAATATATAAAGCAATTATTAACAGACATAAAAGGAGAAATAGACAGTAACACAATAATAGTAGGGGACTTTAACACTCCATTTATGCCAATGGATAGATCATCCAAACAGAAGATCAATAAGGAAACATGGGCCTTAAATGACACAGACCAGATGGACTTAGTAGATATATACAGAATATTCCATCCCAAAACAGCAGAACACATATTCTTTTCAAATTCATATGGAACATTCACCAGGATTGATCACATATTAGGCCACAAAACAAATCTCAATAAATTTAAGAAGATTGAAAGTATACCACGCATCTCTTCTGACAACAATGGTATGAACCAGAAATCAACTAACAGAAGAAAATCAGGAAAACCACAAATATGTGGAGATTAAACAAAATGCTACTGAATGATTGAGTCAATGAAGAAATCAAAGGACAAATAAAAAATACTTGGAGACATATCAAAATGAAAATATGACATGCCAAAATTTGTGGGATACAGCAAAAGCAGTTCTTAGAGGGAAGTTTATAGCAATTCAGTCCTACCTCTCCAAAGAAGAAAAATCTCAAATAAAGAATCTATCAGTGAACGTAAAGGAACTGGGAGAAAAGGAACAAAGCCCCAAATCAAATTAATAAAAATCAGAGCAGAAATAGATGAAATAGAGATTAAATGAAACAATAGAAAAAAATCAAGGTAACCAAGAGCTGGTTCTTTGAAAAGACAAACAAAATGGACAAACCTTTATCACCATGAAAAAAAAGAGAGAAGCCTCCAATAAATAAAATCACAAATGAAAGAGGAGAAATTACAACAGACACGTCAGAATTATGAAAGATTATAACAGAATACTATGAAAGCTATATATGAACAAATTGGATTATCTAGAAGACATGCATAAATTCTTAGAATCAGGCTACCTTCCAAAACTGAATTAAGAAGAAATAGAGAATTCCAATAGACCAATCACCAGTAGGAAAATTGAAACAGTAATCAAACACCTCCCCAAAAATAACAGCTCAGGATCAGATGGCTTCCCTGGTGTATGCTACCAAACACTCAAAGAAGGTTTACACTTATCCTTCTCAAACTCTTCCAAAAAATTGAAAAGGAGGGAGAGCTTCCTAACTCATTCTAGGAAGCCAACATTATCCTGATACCAAAACTAGTCAAGGACAACACAAAAAAAGAAAATTACAGGCCAATATCACTAATGAACATTGATGCAAAAGTCCTCAACAAAGTTGAATACAAGAATAACTTAAAAAGATCATACACCACGATCAAGTGGGATTTATTCCAGGAATGCAGGGATGGTTAGAAATGTGCAAATCAATCAACATGATACACCACATTAACAAAATGAAGAATAAAAATCACTCGATCATCTCAATTGAAGCAGAGAAAACATTTGCAAGATATAGCATCCATTTATGATAAAAACTGAATAAAATGGACATAGAAGGAGAGTATCTGAACATAATAAAGTACATATATGACAAACCCACAGCCAATGTCATTCTCAGTGGAGAAAAAATGAATGCTATACTTCTAAGAACAGGAAGCAGACAAGGATGCCCACTTTCACCACTATTATTTAAAATATAATTCGAAGTCTTAGCCAGAGAAATGAGGAAAGAAAACAAAATAAAAGTGATCCAAAGTGGAAACGAAGTAGAGAAACTGCCACTATTTGTAGATGTCATGATTTTATATCTAGAAAACCCTAAAGAATCTTCTAAAAACTTTTAGAAATAATTAATGAATACAGTAAAGTTGCATGGTACAGGGGCCAGCTCAGTGGCATAGTGGTAAAATTCATGTGCTCTACTTCATCAGCCTGGGGTTTATGTGTCCAGATCTCAAGTGTGGACCTTCATACTGCTCATCAAGTCATGCTGTGTTGAGGTTCCATATGCAAAATACAAGATTGGAACTGATGTGAGCTCAGGGACAATCTTCCTCATACAAAAAGAGGAAAATTGGCAACAGATGTTAGCTCAGGGCCAATCTTCCTCACCAAAAATATATGTATTTGCTGGATACAAAATAACCATATAAAAATCAATAGCATTTCTATACACTAACAACGAAGTAGCAGAAAGAGAAATTAAGAATACAATCCCTTTTACGATTGCAACAAAAAGAATAAAGTACCTAGGAAGAAACTTAACCAAAGAGGTGAAACTTCTGTACATTGAAAACTATAGAACTTTGTTGAAAGAAATAGAAGGATATTCTGTGTTCTTGGATAGGAAGAATTAGGTAAAATGTCCATACTTCTTAAAGCAATCTACAGATTCAATTCAATCCCTCTCAAAGTTCCAACATTTTTCACAGAAATAGAACAAAAAATCTTAAAATTTATATTGAACAACAAAATACCCTGAATAGCCAAAGGAATTCTGAGGAAAAAGAACAAACCTAGAGGTAGCATACTCCCTGATTTCAAAATATATTACAAAGCTATAGTAACCAAAACAGCATGGTAGTGGCACAAAAATAGACACACTGGGCAATGGAATAGAATTGAGAGCCCAGAAATAAACCAACGCATCTACAGACAGCTAATTTTCCACAATGGAGCCAGGAATATACAATGGAGAAATGAAAGTCTCTTCAAGAAATGGTGCTGGGAAAACTGGAAAATCACATGCAAAAGAATGAAAGTAGACCATTATCTTACACCATACACAAAAATTAACTCAAAATTGATTATAGACTTGAATGTAAGACCTGAAACCATGAAACTTCTAGAAGAAAACATAGGCTGTACACTCTTCAACATCGGTCTTGGCAGCATATTTTCAATACCATGTCTGACTCAGCAAGGGAAACAATAGAAAAAAATAAACAAATGGGACTACATCAAAATAAAATCTTCTGCACAGCAAAAGAAACCATCAATAAAATGAAAAGACAAGCTAACAATTGTAAGAAGATATCTGCAAACCACATAAGTTATAAGGAATTAATATCCAAAATATACAAAGATCTCATACATCTCAACAAGAAATAAAACTAACAACCCAATTAAAATATGGGCAAAAGATCTGAACAGATATTTCTTCAAAGATCACCTCACTCCTGTCAGAATGGCTTTAATTAACAAGTCAGGAAACAAGTGTTTGAGAGGATGTGGAGAGAAGAGAACTCTTATACACTGCTGGTGGGAGTGCAAACTGGTGTATCCAGTATGGGAAACAGTATAGAGATTCCTCAAAAGTTAAGAATAGAAATGCCATATGATCCTGCTATTCCACTGCTGGGTATTTATCCAAAGAACATGACAACACGAATGTGTAGAGATACATGCACTGCTATGCTCACTGCAGAATTATTCACAATAGCCAAGACGTGGAAGCCACATAGCTGCCCATCAAGGGATGAATGGATAAAGAAGATGTGGTATATATACACAGTGGAATACTACTCAGTCATAAGAAACAATGAAATCTGGCCATTTTTGAAAACATGGATGGACCTTGGGGGTATTATGCTAAGGGAAATAAGTCAGAGGAAGAAAGTTAAATACCATATGATCTCCCTCATAAGTAGAAGATAAAAACAACAAGAAAGAATTACATAGAGACAGAGATGGGATTGGTAGCTACCAGAGGGGAAGAGGAAAGGAGTAGGGCAAGAGGTGTGATTAGGCAAATGTGTGGTGGTGATGGATTGTAACTACTCTTTGGGTGGTGAACATGAGGTAATCTATACATAAATCAAAATATAATGATATACACCTGAAATTTATATAATGTTATAAGCAATGTTACCACAATAAAAAGTTAATTAGCTAATTAAAAAATCAAAGTGAATAAATAAATGTATTTATTAAAAAAATACTTATCAGGGCTGGCCCTGTGGCTGAGTGGTTAGGTTCATGCACTCCACTGCAGGCAGCCCAGTGTTTCATTGGTTCGAATCCTGGGCACAGACATGGCACTGCTCATCAAACCACGCTGAGGCAGCATCCCACATGCCACAGCTAGAAGGACCCACAATGAAGAATATATAACTATGTACTGGGGGGCTTTGGGGAGAAAAAAGGAAAAAAATAAAATCTTTAAAAAAAATACTTATCACACATTTCACTACAGGCATGATGAAATGTACATAATATTCATTCACTGAAAGAACACTCGGGTGAAACCTCTTCTTGTAGCTGTTTAAGAGCATCTTCACGTAAGACATTTCAAACATTTCAGTTCATACCATACATAATATCTGTGATATTCATTCACAGAAAAACACTGTGGAGAAACCATCTTACTTGTACCTGTTTATATCTTCCCATAAGACTTACCAAACATTTCACTACAGGTGTGGCACAATATCTATAGCATTCAGTCACTGAAATAACACTATGGTGAAACCATCTTGCTTGTAGCTCTTTAAGAACATCTTCATGTAAGACATTTCATACATTTCAGTATATGCCTTAAGAATGGCACTCAATTCCTTACAATGAAAGAATACTGAATTGAACCCAGCCTGTAGAAAGCTATTTAGGAACATC
The DNA here is from genome assembly GCF_021613505.1 of Equus quagga. NCBI lineage: Eukaryota > Metazoa > Chordata > Mammalia > Perissodactyla > Equidae > Equus > Equus quagga. The sequence goes on from NC_060276.1 coordinate 76,455,118, forward strand.
TTCATATAAGACTTGTCAAACATTTCACTACAGTCTTAACAGAGTGTCTATAATATACATTCACTGCAAGAACACTGTGGTGAAACCATTTTGCTTGTACCTGTTTAGGAACACTTCATATAAAACATTTAAAGCATTTCAATATATGCCATACAGAATATTTAAATATTGATCACTGAAGGAACCCTGTGGAGAAATCACCTTGCTTGAAACTCTTTAGTAGTATCTTAATATAAGATATATAAAATATTTCATTACAGGCATGACAGAATATCTATTAATGTTCATTCACTGAAAGAACACTGTGGAGAAAACATCTTGCTGTAACTCTAGTAATATCTTAATTTATGACATAAACATTTCATTACAGGGGTGACAGAATATATGTAATATTCATTTACTGAAGGAACACTGAGGTGAATCCAATTTGCATGTAGCTGTTTAGGAACATCTTTGTTTAAGACATCATATACTTGACTACAACCAGGATAAAATATCTATAACATTCATTAACAAGAAGACTGGTGAAACTATCTTACTGGTAACTTTTTTGGACCATCTTCTCATAAGACATTTCAAACATTTCATTACATGCCATAGAGAATGGCTATCACTTTCCTGCAATGAAAGAACACTGTACTGAACCCAGCTTGCAGGTAGCTGTTCAGGAACATCTTAATAAGACATCAAATGTTTCAGTACATCCTTGACAGAATGCCTATAATATTCATTCACTGAAAGAATACTGTGGCGAAATGATCTTGCTTGTAGCTATTTAGGAACATCTTCTTACAAGATGTTTCAAACATTTTTGTATATGGCATTGAGAGTGGCTACCACATTCTTAAATGAAAGAAAACTGTGTAAGTTGCTCTTTAGGAATCATCTTCACATAAGACTCATCAGCATTTAACTACAAGTGTGACAGTGTATCTATTATATTCAATCAATTAAAGGACACTGAGGCCAAGACATCTTCCTTGCAGCTGTTTATGGATATCTTCTTATAAGACATTTCAAGCATTTCACTATATGTTGTACAGAATGGCTATCACTTTCTTACAATGAAAGAGCACTGTGCTTAATGTAGTTTCCAGGTCCAGTTTAGGAACATCCTCATATAAGATATCAAATATTTAACTATAGAAAGGCTAGAACATCTATAATATTCATGTATTGAAAGGACACAGTAATCAAACCATCTTTTTTTTTAGCTCTTTTGGAATATCTTTATAGTCCATATAATGTTTGGAATATATTTCAAAGATTTCATTATATGCTTTAGAGAAGGGCTACCACTTTCTTACAATTAAAGAACACTGTGCTGAACCCTCCTTTAAGGTAGTTATTTAGGAACACCTTTAACACTTATCAAATGTTTCACTGAAGGCATGACAGAATATCTACACTATTCATTCACTGAAAGAATACCGGGATGAAACAGTCTCACTTGTAGCTGTTTAGTAACATCTTGTAAGATATTTTAAATATTTTCAAATAAGCCATACAGAATGGCTATAATTTTCTTATAGGGAATGAACACTGTCTTGAATGCACCTTTCAGGTAGCTTTTATGGAATATCTTCATATAGGACTTATCAAACATTTCACTATGGGCATGATGGAATATCTATGACATTCATTCACTGAAAGATCACTTGGGTGAAACCATCTTGCTTTTTGCTCTTTAGGAACATCTTCACATATGACATTTCAAACATTTTGGTATATGCCATACTGAATGGCTATCACTTTTTTACAATGAAAGGAGAGTGTGCTACGCCTAGCTTCCAGGTATCTGTTTATGAATATTTTAATATAAGACATAGCAAAAGCTTCGATACATGCATGACAGAGTGCCTGTAATATTCATTCACTGAAAAAATGCTGGATGAAACCATCTTGCTTGTAGCTGGTTACAAATGTCTTCATACAAGATATCTCAAACACTTCCATATTGTTGGTCTAGAAAGGCTATCACATTCCTAAATGAAAGAACACTTCACTGAACCTAGCCTACCTATAGCTGCTTAGGAACATCTTGAAATAACATTTATCAAAGATTTCACTACAGGTCTGACAGAATGTCTATAACAGTCACTCACAGAGAGAACACAGTGATGAAACCATCTTGCTTGTAGCTGTTTATGAACATCTTCATATAAGATTTAACAAATATTTCATTACAGGCGGGAGATAATATCTACAACATTCATTCACTGAAAGAATGCTCTGGTGAAACAAGCTTGCTTTTACCTGTTTAGGAAAATCTTCATATAACACATTTCAAATATTTTGGTACATATGATTCAGAATGACTATCAAATTTATACCATGAATACACTGTAATTCAAATTACAATCCATTTGAAAGTAACTCTTTAGCAATACCTTTCTATGAGACTTATCAAACGTTTCACTACTTGCAAGACAGAATGTTCATAACATTCATTCACTGAAAGAACACTGGAGAAACCACCTTGCTTGCAGCTGTTTAGAAACATCTTCCTGTAAGACATTTCAAAGACATCATAGAGAAAGGCTACCAGTTTCATACAAGGAAAGAATACTGAGCTGAAACCAGCTTGCAAGGTATCTATTTAGGAACATATTCATACAACATTTATGAAACATTTCAGTACAGGTGTGACAGAATATCTACAATATTCATTCATTGAAAGCACACCGTGGTTAAACCATTTTGCTTGTTGCTCTTTATAAACTTTTGTAAGACATTTCAAACATTTCAGTATGTCAAAAATAATGGCTGTCACATTTATACAATGAAAGAATACTGGGTGAAACCCAGCTTGCATTTAGCTGTTTATGAAAATATTTCTATAAGACTTAGGAAACACATGACTACAGGCAGGAAAAAATATCTATAGCATTCATTCACTGAAAAAATACTGTGTGAAAACGTGTCTTGTAGCTGTTTAGGAACATCTTTATGAGACTTTTCAAATATTTCAATATTGTTTTACAGAATGGATGTCACTTTCTTACAACAGAGGAACAGTGTGTTGACCACAGCTTGCAGGGAGCTATTTTGGAATATATTCTTTTAAGATGTCAAATTTTCACTAGAAGCATGACAGAATATATAACATTCATTCACTGAAAGAACACTGTGGTGAAAGCACCATCTTGTAGCTGTCTGGAAGAACTTGTAAGACATCAAATGATTCATTACAGGCATGAAAGAATATAACATTCGTTCACTGAAAGAACACTGAAGTGAAAGCATCTTGCTTGCAGCTGTTTAGTATCTTCTTATAAGACATTTCAAATATTGCAGTATATGTCATATAGAATGACTATCACTTTTTTACTATAAAAAACATTGTACAGAATACAGCTTGCATTTAGCTGCTTAGGAACATTTTCATAGAAGACATCAAATATTTCACAACAGGTGGGATAGAATATTTCACACATTCACACACTCAAAGAATGCTGTGGTGAAACCATCTTGCATGTAGATGTTTAGGGATATCTTCATATAAGACCTTGCCAACATTTCAGTATATGCCATAGAGAACTGCTATCATATTTATACAATGAAAGAACACTTGGCTAAACCCAGCTTGGAAGCAATGGTTTAGGATCATCTTTCTATAATACTTATCAAACACTTCATGTCAGTCATGACAGAATATCTATAACATTAATTCAACACTGTGCTGAAACCATCTTACTCATAGCCATTAAGGAGCATCTTCATATAAGACTTATCAAACATTTCACTACAGGCATGACAGAGTATCTACAACATTATTCACTGAAAGAACACTAGTGGTTAAATTATTTTGCTTATAGCTGTTTAGGAATATCATCATATAAGACATCAAATACTTCACTACAGGGGTGACATAACATCTATAACATTCATTCACTGAAAGAATGCTTTGGTTAAACTATCTTGCTTGCAGATGTTTTGTAACATCTCATGAGACATTTCAAACACTTCAGTATATGCCATACAGAACAGCTTGGTTCAGCAGAACTTTCTTTCATTGTATAAAAGTGATAGCTGTTCTCTATGGTGTGTAGTCAGATATGCACACAGCACTTTGGTACATACTGAGAGACTTATAGGTTCCAGGCACTTATAGAAATCTCTGCCCAATCATTAAATGTTCACTAAACTATCCTAACAGAAACTGCAGTGACCACACACTACAAAGAATACAGACTTTACAGATTTATTTAAGAAAAGTCACTAAACAAACAACAAAACAAACAACAAACACTTTGGAGGGGGAGACTCTCATTTCCAGAGTTACCACATGCTATTTAAAATATTTTTTCAACAAATAATTATGAAACATGGAAATGCAGTGGAAAAGATGATCCAAAACACAAGGTCACACAAGTCAATAGAAACTGTCCCAGAGGAAGTCCAGATATTGAACTTTGTAGACAAAACTTTTCAATCAGCTCTTTTACATAAGATCAAAGATCTAAAGCCAGCCCTGATGTTCTAGTGGTTAAGATTCAACACTCACTTCTGCATCCCTGGTTTGTTTCCTAGTCAAGGAACAACACCACCAATCTATCAGTTGTCATACTCTGGCAACTGCATGTTTCTGTGAGTCTGAAAGCTATGCCACTGGTATTTCAAATACAAGCAGGGCACCCATTATGGACACATTTCAGTGTAGCTTCCAGACTAAGATGGACTAGGAAGAATTACCTGGCCACCCACTTTTGAAATAATTTGCCATAAAACTCATATGAGGGGCCAGCCCAGTGGCATAGCAGTTAAGTTCACACACTCCACTTCAGCAGTCCAGGGTTTGTCGGTTCAAATCCAGGCATGGATCTATACACCACTTATCAGGCCATGCTGTGGCAGGTATCCCACATATAAAATAGAGGAAGATGGGCACATATGTTAGCTCTTGCCCAATCTTCCTCAGCAAAAAGTGGAGGACTGGGGGCAGATGTTAGTTCAGAGCTAATATTCTTCAAAAACAAAATCATATGATTTTGGAGCATTGTCTGCTACAGCAGCAGAAGGCTAGAAGATGGTACAAAAAGACCAGGCAAGGTTCTACTCTGCTGTACAAAGGGCCACTAGGAGTTGGAATTGACTCTATGGCACTAACAAGAAATAACAAAGATCTAAATGAAACCATGTCTATAGAATTAAAAAAAAAACTATTAAACGTCTTACTAAATAGAGATTACCAACATAGATATAGAAACTATCAAATGGAACCCAATAGAAATTTTGGAGTTGAAAACTAAAACTGAAATGAAAGTCAGTAGAGGAAATCAACAGTAGTTTAAATAGGCAGAAGAAAAATTAGCAAAGGTGAAGATGGGTCAATTGAAAGCATCCAGTCTGAAGAACAGAAAAATCGAATTAAATTTGAATTAAAAAAGTAAACAGAGCCTCAGGGAATTATGGGTCATAATCAAGTATATGCAAATATGAGTAATGGAGTCCCAGAAAAGAGAGAAAGAGCAGAAAGAATATGTGAAGAAATAATGACTGAAAACATTCAAGCTTTGATGAAAATCACAAATCTATACACCCGTGAAGCTCAATGAGATAAATCAGAGATGGTTAACCAAACACATCGTAATAAAAGTTTTCAGAGCCAAAGAAAAAGAAAGAATCTGGAAAGTAACAAGAGATACGCAACTCATTCTGTACAAGAGACCATTAATATGATTAACTGCCGATTTATCCTCGGAATCCAAGGAGTCTTGAAGGCAGTAAAATGACGTGTTCAATGTGCTGAGAGAAAAGTCTATCAAATAAAAATTCTGTATACAGCAAAGCAATTCTTTAAAATAAAGGAGAAATTAACATATTTGTAGGTAAAAAAAAAAGTGAGAGAACTGATCACTAGCAGAACTGTCCCAAAAGAAATACTAAAGAGAGTCTTTCAGGCTGAAATGAAACAAAATGAGGCAGTAATTCAAATTCATGTAAAGAAATAATGAGCACCAGCAAGTTAACTACATAGGTAAATATAAAAGAGAGTATACATATATATTTTTGTTTGCAAAAGTTTATTTTCCCTATGTTACTTAAAAGAAAACTGCATAAAGGAATAAATATAAATTTTTGCTCATGGGCACACAATGTAAAAGATGTATTTTGTATGAGAATAACAGCACAAACAAGGGGGGATGGAATGGAGCTGTATAGAAACAAAGTTTTCTTATATTATTGAAATTTAGTTGGCATTATTCTAAATTAAGTTATTATATGTTAGCATATTAAATTCCCCCAAAACACTAGAAAACAATACAACAATATAGGGGAAAATTAACTTATAGAAAAAGATACATATAAAAGTCCAGGGGCTGACCCAGTGGTGTAGCGGTTAAGTGGGCACATTCCTCTTTGGCAGCCTGGGGTTTGCTGGTTCAGATCCTGGGTGCGGACATGGCACCACTTCACATGCCATGCTGTGGTAGGCGTCCCACATATAAAGTAGAGGAAGATGGGCACGGATGTTAGCTCAGGGCCAGTCTTCCTCAGCAAAAAGAGGAGGATTGGCAGCAGGTGTTAGCTCAGGGCTAATCTTCCTCAAAAAAAAAAAAGTCCACAGTTAATATCATACTTAATGGTGAAAGACTTAATACTTTCCTCCAAAGATCAATAGGAAGAAAAAGATGTCCAATCTAACCACTTGTATTCAAAATTGTACTGGAGACTTCAGCCAGGACAATTCGCCAAGGAAAATATATTAAGATAAAATATTAGTAAGATGGCAATGCTCCCAAATTGATCTTCAGATTCAACACAAACTTTATCAAAATTCTAACTTCATTTATTACAGAAATTGACAAGCTATATCTGAAATTCATGTAGAAACACTGGGAATCTATGATAGTCAAAATAATCTTGAAAAAAGAATAAAGTTGGATGGCTCATAATTCCAAATTTTCAAACTTACTACAATAATATAGGAATCAAAATTGTGTAGGATCACTATGAAGAAAAACAGATGCATCAGTAGACTACAATTGTGAGTGGAGAAATAAACCCATACATACATGGACAATTTATTGTTGACAAAGCTGCCAATACTATTCAATGGGAGAAAAAAAGGTTTTCTCAACAAATGGTGCTGAGACAACTGGATATCCATATACATAAGACTGATATCCATAAGGATATGAATTTATTTAGACCACTAAATCAGACCATATACAAGAAATAAATCAAAATGTACCAAAGAACTGGAAGCAATAGTTAAAATTCTAAAAATATTAGAAGAAAATCAAGGTGTAAATCATCATGACTTTGGATCAAACAATGGTTTCTTAGACATGACACTTAAACCACAAGTAACCAAAGGAAAAAAATAAAGTCTACTTGATTAAAATTAAAACTTTGTGCTTCAAGGAATATCACTAAGAAAGTGGAAAGATAAGCTTCAGAAATAGGAGAAAATATTTTCAATCCATGTATCTGATAAGAGATTAACATCCAGAGTATATAAAGAACTCCTACAATTCAAAAATAAAGACAAAACCCAGTTAAAAATATACAATAGGTCAGAGTTGACATTTCTCCAACGAAAATATACAAATCTCCAAAAAGCACATGAAAAGATGGTCAATATTATTAGTGAGTAGGGAAAAGCAAATTTAAAACAATGAAATATCTCTTAATTCCAAAAAAATGACAATAATCAAAAAAATTGGAAATAAACATTAGCAAGGATGTGGAGAGATGTAAACATACATAATATACTGTTGGGAATATAAAAGATTGCAGGCACTTTGCAAAATTTTTGGAAGTTCCTCAAAAAGTTTAACATAGAGTTATCATATGATCCAGCAATGTATATCCACGAATATTGAAAACATATGTTCAAACTTGAACAAGAATGTTTATAGCAACATTACTTATAATATCCAAAATGTGGAAACAACCCAAATGGCCATCACCTGATGGTTAAACAAAACATGAAATATCCATACAATAGATATTTTTCAGCCATAAAATGGGATTAAGTATTTTTACTGAAGTATAATTGACATACAATATTATGTTAATTTCAAGTGTACAACATAGTGATTCAACATTTATATACATTACAAAATGATCACCATGATAAGTCTAATAACCATATGTCACCAAAGTCATTACAATGTTATTGACAATATTTCCTATGCTCTATATTACATCCTTGTGACTTATTTTATAACTTGAACTTTGTATCTCTTAATCTCCTTCATTTGTTTCAGACAGCCCTCAACCTCCCACCCTCAGTATGTTCTCTGTATCTATGAGTCTGTTTTTGTTTTGCTTTTTAATTTATTTTGTTTTTTAGATTCTGGATGTAAGTGTATCAATTGGCATTTGTCTTTTTGTGTGTGACTTATATCGCTTAACATGATAAATACCCTCCAGGTCCATCTATGTTGTCACAAAAGGCAAAATTTTATTCTTTTTTAAAGGCTAAGTGATATTCCATTGTATATATACCACATCTTCTTTATCCATTTATCTATTGATGGCCAGTTAGGTTGTTTTCATATCTTATCTTTTGTAAATAATGTTGCAGTGAACATAGGGGTGCATATATCTTTTTGAATTAGTGGGGCTTTTTCTTCCAGTAAATATGCAGAAGTGGAATTGCTGGATGGTGTGGTACTTCTATTTTTAATTTTTTGAGTAACATCCATACTATTTTCCATAGTGGCTGCACCAATTTACATTCCCACTGACAGTGCACAATGGTTCCCATTTCTCCACATCCCTGCCAACACTTACTTGTTTTCTTTTTGATAGTAGCAATTATGACAGGTGTTAAGTGATACCTTATTGTAGTTTTGATTTGCATTTCCCGGATGATTAGTGATGTTGAGCATCTTTTCATGTGTCTATTGGCCATCTGCATGTCTTCTTTGGAAAAACGTCTATTCAGATTCTCTGCCCATCTTTTGATCAGATTGTTTTATTTCATATCAATTTGTATGAATTCTTTACATATTTTGGATACTAACCCCTTATCAGATATATTGTTTGCAAGTATCTTCTCTCATTTAATAGATTTTCTTTTCATTTTGTTGGTGTTTTCCTTTGCTGTGCAAAAGCTTTTAGTTTGGCATAATCTCATTTATTTTTGCTCTTGCTGCCCTTGCCTGAAGAAATAGATCCAAAAATATTTTGCTAAGATTACTGTCAAAGAGTATACTGTCTATGTTTTCTTGTAGGAGTTTTATGGTTTCAGTTTTTACATTTAAATCTTTATTTTGAGTTTTTTCTTGCATATGGTGTTAGAAAGTTGTTCAGTTTTATTCTTTTGCATATAGCTGTCTAGTTTTCCCAGTGCTATTTCTTGAAGAGACTGTCTTTTCCCCATTGTGTGTCCTTGTCTACTTTGCCATAAATTAATTGACCATATAAGCATGAGTTTACTTCTGGGCTCTGTATTTTGTTCCATTTAACTGTTGTGTCTGTTTTTTGTGCCAGTACCATACTGTTTTGATTGCTATACCTTTGCGGTATAGCTTGAAATCAGGGAACATGATACCTCCAGCTTTGTTCTTCTCACTCAAGATTGCTTTGGCTATTCAGCGTCTTTTGTACTTCCATACAAATTTTAGAATTATTTGTTCTACTTCTGTGAAAAATGTTATTGGTATTTTGATAAGGATTGTGCTGAGTATGTAGATTGCCTTGGGTCATATGACCATTTTAACAATAATAATTCTTCCAATCCATGAGTATGATACATCTTTCTATTTATTTGTGTCATCTTCAATTCCTTTCATCAATGTCTTGTAGTTTTCAGAGTACCAATTTTTCACCTCCTTGGTTAAATTTATGCCCAGTTGTTTTATTTTTTTGATGCGATTGTAAATGGGATTGTTTTTTTGTTTCTCTTTTTGATAGATCATTATTAGTGTATAGAAATGCAACAGATTTCTGTATATTAATTTTGTATTCTGCATTATTACTGAATTTATTATTTCTAATATTTTTTGGTGGAGTCTTTAGGGTTTTCAATATATAGTATCACATCATCTGCAAACAGTGATGGATTTATTTCTTCCTTTCTAATTTGTATGCCTTTTATTTCTTTTCCTTGTCTGATTGCTGTGGCTAGGACTGTCAATACTCTGTTGAATTTAAGTGGTGAGTGTGGATATTCTTGTCTTGCTCCTGATCTTAGAGGAAATGATTTCAACTTTTCAGCATTGACTATAATGTTGCGGGTTTGTCATACAAGGCTTTTATTATTTTGAGGTATGTTCCCTCTATGCCCACTTTGATGAGACTTATCATAAATGGATGTTGATTTTTTTCAAAAGCTTCTCTTGCCTCTATTGAGATAATCATATAATTTATATTCTTCATTTTGTTAATAATTATCATGTTGATTGATTTGTAGATATTCAACCATCCTTGCATTCCTGGAATAAATCCCATGTGATCAAGGTGTATGATCTTTGATCTTTTTAGTGTATCATTGCATTTGGTTTGCTAATATTTTGCTGAGCATTTTTGCATCTATATTCCTCGGGTTATTGGCCTGTAATTTTCATTTTTTTTGTAGTGTTTTTGTCTAGTTTTGATATCAGAGTACTGCTGGCCTAATAGAATGAGTGTTTAAGCATTCCTTCCTCTTCAGGGTTTTGGAATAGTTTGAGAAGGATAGGCATTAACTCTTCTTAACATGTTTGTTATCATTCACCTGTGAAGGCATTTGGTCCTGGACTACTGTTTGTTGGAGTTTTTTGATTACTGATTCAATTCTATTACTAATAGTCTCTTCAGATTTTCTATTTCTTTATGATTCAGTCTTAGAAGACTGTATCTTTCTAGGAACTTATCCATTTCTTCTATCTTGTCCAATTTGTTGGCATATAATAGTAGTAATCTCTTATCATCTTTTGCATTTCTGTAGTACCTTCTCCTTTCATTTCTGATTTTATTTATTTGAGTCCTCTCTCTTTTTGTCTTTATGAGTCTGGCTAAAGGTTTATCAGTTATACTTATCTTTTCAAACAATCCACTCTTATTTTATTGATCTTGTCTATTATTTTTTATTCTCTATTTCATTTATTTCCACTCTAATCTTCATTATTTCCTTCCTTCTACAAACTTTGAGTTTTGTTTGTTCTTTGTCTAGCTCTATTAGTTGTAAGGTTAGTTGCTTATTTGAGATTTTCCTTGTTTCCTGAGGTAGGCTTGTATTGTTAGAAACTTCCCTCTTAGAACTGCTTTTGATGCTTCCCATAGATTTTTGGAATGCTGTGTTTACATTTTAATTTGTCTCAAGGTTTTTTGATTTCCTATGTGACCTATTAGTTGTTTAGTAGCATGTTGTTTAGATCCATGTGTTTGTATATTTTCCTGTATTTGATTTCTACTCTCATACCACTGTGTTCAAAAAAGATGCTTGATATGATTTCAATCTTTTTAAATTTATTGAGACTTGTTTTGCAGCCTAACATGTGATCTATCCTTCAGAATGTTCCATGTGCACTTGAAAAGAATGTGTATTCTGATGTTTTGGAATGGAACGTTCACTATATATCTACTTAGTCCATCTGTTCCAATGTATCACTTAAGGCCAATGTTTTCTTATTGGTTTTCTGTCTGGATGATACATCCACTAATATAAGTAGGGTGTTAAAGGCCACTACTATTATAGTATTACTGTCAATTTCTCCCTTTATGTCTATTAATATTTGCTTTATAGATTTAGGTGCTCTTATGTAGGGTGTATGTACATTTATAAGTGTTCTATCATCTTGTTGGATTGATGCTTTTATCATTATGTAATGCCCTTATTTGTCTCTTGCTAGAGACCGTTTAAGGTCTATTTTCTCTTATATAAGCTTTGCCATCTCAGCTTTTATTCATTTCCATCTGCATTGAATATCTTTTCCATCCTCTCACTTTCTGTCTGTTCATGTATTTCTATGCTTAATTTTTTGAGGAAGCTCCATACTGTTTTCCATAGTGACTGCAACAGCTTGCATTTCCACTTGCAGGGTAAGAGGGTTCCCTTTTCTCCACATCCTCTACAATATTTATGTTTTGTCTTGGTAATTATAGGCATTCTGACAGGTGTAAGGTAATATCTCATAGTTTTGATTTTCACGTCCCTAATGATTAATGATGTTGAACATTTTTTTCTGTGCCTGTTGGCTATTTGGATAGCTTCCTAGGAAAAATGTCTGTTCATATCCTCTGCTCATTTTTTTATCGAGTTTTTTATTGTTGTTGTTGAGTTGTATGAGATTTTTATATATGTAGGAGATTAGCCATTTGTCAGATATGCGATTTGCAAATATTTTCTCCCCATTGGTGGGTTGTTTTTCATTTTGTTCATGGTTTCCTTTATATTTCAGAAGCTATTTAGTCTGATGTAGTCTCATTTGTTTATTTTTTCTTTTGTTTCCCTTGCTTGAGTAGACATGAACTTCAAAAAGATGCTTCTAAGACAGATATCAAAGAATGTACTGACTAGGTTTTCTTCTAGGATTTTTATGGTTTCAGGTCTTACCTTCAAGTCTTTAATACATTTTTTATTAATTTTTGTGTATGGCAAAAGATTATGGCCTACTCCTCTTCTTTTACATGTGGCTGTCCAGTTTTCCTAACACCATTTACTGAAGAGATTTTTCTTTCTCCATTGTATGTTCTCAGCTCCTTTGTTGAAGATTAGCTATTCAAAGGTGAGTAGTTTTATTTCTGGGATTTCAAATCTGTTCCATTGATCTGTGTGTCTGTTTTTGTACCAGTCCATGCTGTATTCATTACTATACCTTTGTATTATATTTTGAAGTTAGGGATTGTGATGCATCCAGCTTTGCTTTTTTTCCCCTCAGGATTGCTTTAGTGATTGGGGTCTTTCATTACCCCATATTAATTTTAGGATTCTTTGTTCTATTTCTGTGAAGAATGTCATTGTGATTCTAATTGGGATTGCATCGAATCTGTGGATTATTTTATGTAACATGGACATTTTAACTATGTTTATCCTTCAAATCCATGTGCATGGAATATCTTTCCATTTTTTTATATCATAACCAATGTCTTTCAATAATGCCTTATAGTTTTCAGTTTATAGGTCTTTCACCTCCCAGGTTAAATTTATTCCTAGGTATTCTATTCTTTTTGTGTGATTGTAAATGGGATTGTATTCTTGAGCTTTCCTTCTCTTAGTTCATTATTAGAGTATAGAAATATTACTGATTTTTGTAAGTTGATTTTGTATCCAGATAGTTTAATGTATTTACTATTTCTAATAGTTTTCTAGTGAATTCATTAAGGTATTCTATATATATAGTCATGGTGTCTGCAAACAGTAAGAGTTTCACTTCTTCATTACCAACTTGGAAATTTTTCATTTCTTTTCCTTGCCTAAGTGCTTTGGCCAAAACCTTCAGTACTATGTCGAATAAGAGTGATGAGAGTGGGCATCTTTGTCTTATTCCTGTTCTCAGTGGGATGGCTTTCAGATTTTCCCCATTGATTATGATTTTGGCTGTGAGTTTGTCATATACAGCCTTCATTAAGGTAAGGTATTTTCCTTTTATACCCATTTCGTTGAAAATTTTTATTATCAGTGGATGTTGGATCTTGTCAAATACTTTCTTGGCATCTATTGAGATGACCACGTGATTTTTATTTCCCATTTTATTAATGTGGTGTATCACATTGATTGATTTGTGGATGTTGAACTATACCTGCCTCCCTGGTATAAATCCCACTTGATCATGCTGTATGATCCTTTTAATGTATTTCTGTATTCAGTTTGCCAATATTTTGTTGAGGATTTTTACATCTATGTTCATCAGAGATATTGGCCTGTAATTTTCCTTCTTTGGGGTGTCCTTGTCTGGTTTTGGCATCAGGGTTATGTTGGCCTCATAGAATGAGTTAAGAAGTATTCTGTTTTATTCACTGTCTTGGAATAGTTTGAGAAGGATAGCTATTAAATCTTTGAATGTTTGGTAGAATTCTTCAGAGAAGCCATCTGAATCAGGACCTTTATTTTTTTAGTTTTTTTTTTCATTACTGTTTCAATCTCTTTACTTGTTATTGGTCTATTCAGATTCTCTATTTCTTCGTGATTCAGTTTGGGAGCCTCTATGAGTCTAAGAATTTACCCATTTCTTCTAGACTGGCCAATTTGTTGACATATAGTTTTTCATACTATTCTCTTATAATCCTTTGTATTTCTGTGTTATCTGTTGTAACTTCTCTTTCATTTCTAATTTTATTCATATGAGCTTTCTCTCTTTTTTCCTTGGTGTGCCTGGCTAAGTATTTGACAATTTTGTTTATCTTCTCAAAGAAGCAGCTCTTAGTTTCATTGATCTTCTATTCTTTTTTTGGCTTCTATTTCATTTGTTTCTGCTCTAATTTTTATTTCCCTCCTCTACTGACATTGAGCTTTGTTTGTTCTTTTTCTAGCTCTGTTAGGTGTAGTTTAAGATTGCTTATTTGAATTTTTCCTTGTTTGTTAAGGTGGGCCTGTATTACTATGAACTTCCCTGTTAGGACCGCTGTTGCTGCATCCCATATGAGTTGGTATGATGTATTATCATTTTCATTTGTCTCCATATATTTTTTATTTCTCCTTTAATTTCTTCAATGATCCATTCGTTGTTCAGCAGTATGTTGTTTAGTCTCAACATATTGGTCACTTTCCCAGCTTTTTTCTTGTAGTTGATTTCTTATTTCATAGCATTATTGTTGGAAAATATGCTTGATATCATTTCAATTTTAAGATTATTGATTCTTGCCTTTTTTCCCAACATATGGTCTATCTTTGAGAATGTTCCATGTGCATTTGAGAATAATATGTATTCTGCTGGTTTTGGATGGAATGTTTTACATATATATCAATTAAATTCATCTGGTCTAGTTTTTCATTTAATTCCACTATTTCCTTGTTGACTTTCTGTCTGGAAGATGTATCCACTGATGTAAGAAGGGTGTTGACGTCCCCTACTATTATTGTGCTATTGTTAATTTCTCATTTTAGGTCTGTTGATAGTTTCTTTAAGTACTTTGGTGCTCCTGTGTTAGTTGCATATATATTTACAAGTGTTATGTCCTCTAGGTGGAGTGTCCCTTTTATCATTAATATACTGCCCCTCTTTGTGTTTCATTCCCTTTTGCATCTTAAGGTTTACTTTTTTGATATAAATATGGAAACACCTGCTTTCTTTTGTTTGCCATTTGCTTGGAATATCATATTCATGCCTTCACTCTGAGCCTGTTTGTGTTTAGAGCTGAGATGTGTTTCCTGGAGGCAGCATACTGTTGAGTCTTGTTTTTCAATCCATCTAGCCACTCTTGACTTTTGATTGAAGAATTCAATCCATTTATACTTAGAATGATTATTGATATATGATGGCTAAGCACTGCCATTTTATCTCTTGTTTTCTGGTTTTTCTGTATTTCCCCTGTTTCTCGTCCTGTTATATCAGACTGCCATTCATTTTGGTGATTTTCTATGATGATTTTCTCAGTTTTCTCTTTATTTATCATTTGTGTCTCTGTTCTGATTTTTTGTTTAGTGGTTATTGTGAGTTTTGTCTAAAAACTCTCACAGATGAGATAGTCCATATTCTGATATCCTCTTATGTGCTTTGCCTAAGCAGGTTCCATCCTTTTCCTCATCCCCATCTAAGTTATTGTTGTCACAACTTATTTCATTTAGTGATGTCAGTTTGTGATTAAAATTAAGTGATTACAGTTTTTTTTTTGTTTTGTTTTCCTTCCCCTTACCTTTAGTGTTGTAACTGTTTGCTAATTTGTTCTGATAGTGATGCAATTTTCTGATTTGGTCTGCCTATTTATCTCCTTGCTCAGGGCTTTGTAAACCATTTCCTTTTTTTCAGGTATGAGGCTGTTCTTGACCATTTCTTGTAGGAATCAGTCTTATGCCAATGAACTCCCTCAGCTTTTGTTTATCTGGGAAAGTTTTTATTTCTCCACCATATATGAAGAATATTTCTGCTGGATATTCTGGGCTGAAAGTGCTGGTCTTTCATTATTTTCAATAAATCATTCTACTTTCTTCTAGCTTGTAAGGTTTCTGCTGAGAAATTCACTGAAAGCCTGATAGGGGTTACTTCATAGGCTATTTTCTTCTGCTTTCTTGCTCTTAATATTTTTTATTTGTCATTGACTTTTGCCAGTTTCACTAATATATATCCTGGATAAGGTCTCTTTACATTGATTTAATTAAGAGTTCTATTAGCTTCACTTACATGTAATTCCATCTCCTTCCTCTGGTTTGGGAAGTTCTCAGCTATTATTTCTTTGAACAATCTTTCTGCTCATTTCTCCCTCTTGAATGCTTATAATCCTTCTGTTACATTTCCTAATTAAGTCAGATATTTCTCAGAGAATGTTTTAATTTCCCTTTAGTATTAGTTCTCTCTCCTCCGCCTGCATCGTCTATATTTCTCTCCTCTAAATTACTAATTCTGTCCTCCATAATATCAGCTCTGACTTTTAAGGATTCCAGATTATTTTTATCTCATTCTTTTTGTTCTTCATCTCCATCATTTCTAGGTTTTTTAATGGTTTCATTCTCTGTTGTGAAGTATTATCTCTGTTCATTAATTTTATTCCTGATCTCATTCAATTGTATTTCTGTATTTTCTTGTAGTTCATTGAGTATCTTTATGATAACTATTTTGTATTCTCTGTCATTTAAACTGTAAATTTCTCTGACTTCAGCATTGATTTCTAGATACTTGTCATTTTCCTACTGTTCTGGAGGGTTAATATATTTCTTCATTCTGTTTGATGGGGTCAACTTTTGTCATCTCATATTGGTAGTATCTGTTTGCAGATTCCACCTGCCACCACTGTGGGGCAGGAGCTGTGATTTTTTATCCTGCACAAGACCTGGCCTTTGTTGGAATTTCTGCCAGTAGAGCTCTCTGCATCTGGCTGTTGTTGCTTCACACATGCAGGCACAGGCACTATGGTGAGGATCCCTTATGATGGATAACCAGCAGAGCTGGTGTACCAGGAGGTATGAGGGAGAGGCGGTGCCTTCATTCCCACCCATGCTCCTACTCTGCACTCTGGCTGCCTGAATGGGTTGCTCAGCTTGGTGGGAGTACCCCCATGGTGGCTTAACCACCTCTGTGTGGAGCATTCCTGTGGGCTGGGATGCAACTCTGAAAGCAAAAGCCTTCCCACAGAGGGCTGATTTTTCCCACTTCTCCTCTCAGAGTGGCATGCCAGCTGCCATGAAACGTCCCATGCCCTAAAATACTGCCACTGGGGAGGGGGAGGAGGTAGAATTACATCCTTCTACTGCCTCCTGGGGCATCCAGCAACCCCACCTTCAGACATATGGCTGCATGGATCTCTCAGAGGTCTATTGTGTTGTGTGGATGTCCTCTGTTGGCTAATAAATGTCTCTTTCATTGTATCTTAGTGAGGAGAGCTTAAGGAAAGAGCTCACTCTGCCATGATGCTGACATCACTCTTTTACCACTCCTGTCTTTTAACCTTCATACTAGTTGTAAAGGTGGTTTATCTACTATTTTCACTTGCTTTTCCCAGTGAGATTTTTTTTCTCTCATAAATTTTGCGTTTCTAGTTTTGGCCTTTTCTTTTCCACTTAAAGAACTCCCTGTAACATTTTGGGTAAGGTCAGTTTAGTGGTGATGAAACCCCTTCTTCAACTTTATAAAGAACATCAAAAAAACCTACCATAAACTCAATGATATAAGTCTGAATTATTTCTCCCTAGGATCAGGAACAATGTAATAATGTCTGCTCACACCACTGTTACTTAAAATATTGCTGGAAGTTCCAACTAGTGCAGAAAGACAGGAAAAGGAAATAAAAGACATATAAAATGGAAAGGAAGAAATAAAACTGACACTATTTTCAGATGATATGATTGCCAATGATAACATTTTAAGAAATCTCAAAAAAATCTTAGAACTAATAAATGAGTTCAGTAATTTCATAGAATAAAAGATAATCATACAAAAGTTGTATTTTTATGTAATAGTAATTACGTATACATGGAATTTTAAATTATAATAATGTTTATAGTCACTCAGAAATTATAGCAATTTTGAGATTGTGGCTATGTGGGATGCCACCTCTTTATGGCTTGATGAGCAGTTCTAGGTTCATGCCCAGGATATGAACCAGCAAATCCCCAGGCTGCTGAAGCAGAGCATATGAACTTAATCACTCTCCCATGGGGCTGGCCCTGGCCTTTCTAGACACCTTTTTAAACAAAGTGTGCTGCAACAATTGGAAACCCATAGGCAAAGAAATTAACCTCAACCAAACCCTTTTACAAAAAATAACTCCAAATGAATCATGGATTCAAATATACAATATAAACCTATAAAATTTTTAGAAAAAATAAGAAACCATTTATACATAGTCAAAGAGCACTTAGGCTCAATACTAAAAATAGATTCTGGGGCTGGCACAGTGGTTCAGTGGTTAAGTTTGGTAGCCCGGGGCTCAGTGGTTTGGATCCCAGGTGCGGACATGGCAATGTTTGGCAAGCCATGCTGTGGCAGGCATCCCACAGACAAAGTAGAGGAAGATGGGCACGGATGTTAGCTCAGGGCCAGTTTTCCTCATCAAAAAGAGGAGGATTGGGAGCAGATGTTAGCTCAGGGCTAATCTTCCTAAAAAAAAAAAAGCCCAAAAAGACAGATTCCATAAAAGAAACAATTGATAAATTGGAATTCACTGCAATGAAAGACTTTTGTTCACCAAGTGACTCTGTGGAATAAAAAGACAAGCTACAGACTGTAAGATAATATAAGCCACAAGCCCAAGAGATGAACAAGTATAAAGCATATAAAAAGAAAATTAAAACTCAACAGTAATAGAAAAAACTATCCAATTAAAAAATGGGTAATTTCACAGATGAGGAAATATGGATATAACATAAGCACATTAAAACCAGTTCATCATTACTAGCCATTAGGAAAATGCAAATTAAAATCACAATGTGGTATTACTGCACACATGAGAATAACTAAAGGGAAAATAAATATTAGTGATAGCATCAAATGTCAGTGATGACGCTGAGAAACTCTATCATTCATACATTGCTGAAGGAAATCATACGAGTAAAATCATATGAGCATTCTGAAAATTGCCCTTTTCTTAGAAGTCTAAATATTGAATCAAAACACAACTCAGCAATTGCATCTTGGGCATTTATCCAAGAAACAGAATGACTTGTGTTTGATAAGAAGTCTATATGTGAATGTTTATAGTAGCCTTATTTTTAATGGCCCAAAACTGGAAAAGAAAAACAAATTCCTTCCACACATGATTGTTTAAACAAAATGTGGTGTATCCATTCTATTGACTACTATGCAATAAAGAAGAATGAATTATTGATACATGCAATAACCTGGATCAATCTCATGAGAATTCTCCTAACTAAAATAAGTCAAACCTAAAAGGTGAAACTCTGTGATTCCATTTAAATAGAATTCTTAAAATAAAAAAATAGACAAATTTAAAACAATCAGGGATTCCAAGAGTTAAGGGTGGAAAATCTCAGCAGCATAAGGCTGTCATTTCAATTCGGAAAAAAAAAATGTCTAGCCAAAATTTAAAAGGATGTCTTAGAAAGTATACAACCATAGAGAACTTCAAAAAGTTTCAACATATTCTTAGTCAATATGAAAAGAATGTGCAGAATCAACAAGATGGCACAATTAAAGGTGATTGACATTCCCTCTTCCCACAGACACACTGAATATACAGTTATGTACAAATCAATTCACTCAGAGAAATCCAGAAACTAGTTGAGTGATTCCTACACATTGGGTGGCTTAAAAAAAACCATATCAAAATGGGTAGGAAAAGCTGAAAAACACTCTTGCCATAACCTTCCCTCTCTGTCACAACTTCTTAAAATCAGCAAGTAATCCCAAACTCCATTTCTTCCTGAGGAGTAAGAGGTTTGGAACATACATACAGCCACTCAGAATTTATGGCTGCCACCTACAGGATGGGCTCCCCAAATCACCCAGCTCTGAGAGCCAACGGGGCTGACAATCTATGATGCCCCCAGGGCAACACTAAACAAAGAGGCAGTTTTAACTGGGAAGAACACTTCCCATGGTTATCTACCCAGGCTCAATAAAGAGGAAGCAGACAAAAACACCCAGTGCCCAGTTTCTTCCTGTAAGAAATTAGACTACATAGTTCCACAGCTGCTGCTCAAGGGTCTAGCTTTGAATCAAACTGCATCTAGGGGCTTGGTGGGATAATTGTGGAAGCCTGAAAGAGCTTGTGGGCACATGTCACACCTTCTTCTTCTGGTCACCCCAGCAATAAAATCAAGTCTATAGATTTTCCCTGGAGGGAGATGGTCCACATACTAAGTGTCTCAACTTTTATGGTTGCCACCTAAGGGACTGGCTCCCAAGTCACCCACCTCTGAGAGGCAACAGGGCTCAGCATTTTTGTGTCCCCCCAGGACCATATCAGACTCACAGTAATATAGAAAAGTGAGAGCACATCCATGGTTATTCCCCTGGGCTTACTCCAGAAGGAAGAGGCAAAAACAGATTCCAAGCTTATCCCTGGAAGGGGTTTGACTGCATACTTTCCTAGCTGCTGCCCACAGGTCAGACTTTTAATTAGGCTGCACATGGAAGTTCATGGGGCACATAATTATAATCATCTAAAAGCCTGAACAGATATATGAGACTTCCTGCACCTTCTCCTTCTGACTTACCCCTGTGAGAAAATCAAGTATCCAGTGCCTCCCTGACTTGTATTTCTCCACATATCTAGATCATCACCTTTTATGGCTGTCACCTGAAGAACTGGCTCATAAATCACCCAGGTCTTGGAGCTGATGAAACGTGGCATTCACAAGTCCTTCAGGACCACAGAGATCAAAGTGGCAATTCAACATAAGCATACAAGCACTCACAGAAGCTATTCACTCAGGGAATATTCTCTCTCCAGCAGAGTGTGAGTAGACAAAAACAATCAGCTCACAGTTTCTCCCTGATAGGGACAGAATACATATCAAAATTATAGCTGCTGCCTGAAGGACAGACTTCTAATTGGCCTGCATCAGTGAACAGAAGGGGCATTTATTTAGTTGTCTTCCAGGAGTCAATGGATATGTGGGCATTTCCAATATATTTGGGCCACCAAAGGGTCTTGGCACACTGTCATATACTGGGAGATACTAAGAAAAAAGATGGAAGTTTGGCCAGCACAAAGGTCTAAGAAACAATCAAAACTCAGGCTAGGTATGTTGGCAAATTTCATCTCCCACATAAGGCCTGTCTGTCAAAACTGGAAATGACTGTTTTACCTAATGTGCAGAAATAAATACAGAGAGTCAAGGAAAATGAAGAAACAAATGAATGTGTTCCCAAAAAAGAACAAGATAAATTACCAGAAACCAACCTTAATGAAATGAAAATAACTGATTTGCCCAACAATAATTCACAATGATGGTCATAAAGAGGCTCACTGAAGACAGGAGACCAATACACAAATTGAAAATTCTGACAAAGAGATAGAAAATATATAAAACTACGAAAGGGAAATCATAGAGCTGAATAATGTAATAACTGAAAAAAAGCAATAGAGGAGTACAACAGCATACTAGATCAAGTGAAAGAAATGATCAGTAAACAAGAAGATAGGTCAGTGGAAATCATCTAATCAGAAAAGCAGGAAAGATGAATGAAAAACAATGAAGAGAGCTTAGAGGACTTAAGGGACACTGTCACATAGACCAGTATACACAGTAGGGGAGTCCCAGGAGAAGAGAGATAAAAAGGGACAGAAAGGCTATTCAAGGAAAAGATGCCTGAAAACCGCCCAAATCTGGGGAAAGAAACAAACATTCAGATCTATGATACCCAAAAATTAACAAATAAGTCGAATTCAAAGAAACTCATATCAAGAGACATTATAATGAAATTGTCAAAAATTAAAGACAAAGAGTATCTTGAAAGCAGCAACAGAAAAGGGACTTTTTAGGTACATGGTAACATTCACTAGATTATCAGAGTTTTCAGCATGACCCTTGCAGCCCTGAGTGACTGGGATGATAAATTCAAATGCTGAAAGAAGAAACCTTCCAACCATGTTATTCTTAAGAATTAAAGGAGAGATGATAAATGTTCTCCCAAACAAAGCTGAAGAATTTCCCCACCACTAGACTGGCCTTACGAGAAACGCTAAAGGGAGTTTTCAAGCTGAAATAAAAAAACACTAATTAGTAACTTGAAAATGAAAATATATGAGAATATGAATGCATTGATAAAGGTAACTATATAGTAAAATTCAGAATACTCTAACATTGTTATGGTGTGCAAATCACTTATAATTCTAGTGTATAGTGTAAAAGACAAAAGTGTCAAAATAATTATAGCCACAATAATTTGTTAATAGATACACAATATAAAAGGTGCAAATTTTCACATAAAAAACATAAAATGCAGGAGCGGGGAGAGTAAAAATGTAGAGCTTTTGTATGTAATTGAAGCTGTTAGTCTAAAGATAAAATAAACTGTGATAACTATAAGATGATTTATGTGAGCCTCATGGTAACTACAACAGCAAAACCTATAATAGATAAATAAAAGTTAAAGAAAAAAGAATGAAGGGAAAAAACTACCAAATCACAAAAGAAGACAGCAAAAGACAAAGTAGAAAACTAAGAAAACATAAAGCACCTACAAAACAATTAACAGAATGGCAAAATAAAGCCCTTACGTATTATAATCATGTCAAATATAAATGGAATAAGTTTTCCAATCAGAAGACATAGTGTGGCTGAACGGATGAAAAAAACAAGACAAAAGCATATGCTTTTTATAAGAACTCACATCAGTTTTAAGGAAAATTATAGGCTGAAAGTAAAGGGACAAAAAAGATATTCCATACAGATGAAAAAAAAAAAGAGAGCAGAGGCGGCTCTGACAAACTAAACTTTGTCAGACAAAATAAAGTTTAAGTCACAATAAGAGATAAAGAAGGTCATTATATAATTATAAAGTGGTCAATATATCAGGAGGATTGACCAACTGTAAATATTTATGCACACAAACTTGGAGCATCTAAGTTTATAAAGCAAATATAAACAAATAGAAATAAATAGAAATACAATAATAATAGGGGACCTCATTTCCCTACATTCAACCATTGACAGATGAGCCAGAAAGAAAATCAGTAAGGACATTTTCTAATTGAATTATATATTAGTTCAAGTGGATCTAACATTCATATATGGAAAATTCCATCTAATAACAGAATGCATACTCTTTTCAAGCATACACAGAAAATTCTCCAGGATAGATGAAATGATAGACCAGAAAGAAGTCTTTAAAAATTTAAAAATATTAAGATCATACAAAGATTCTTTTCTGATCACTATGGTATGAAACTATAAATCAGTAACAGGAGGAATTATGGCCCATTCATAAATATGTGGAGATTAAACAATATACTCCTTAATAAACAATTGATCAAAGAACAGATCAAAAAGGAAATCAAAAATTGCCTTGCTACAAATGAAAATGGAAATGCAAAATACCAAAATTTATGGGATTCAGCAAACACAGTTTTAAGAAGACACTTTATAGTGATAAACGCTTACAGTAAGAAAAAAGAAAGATCTCAAATATACAATCTGACTTTTTACATCAAGTTAGTATAAAAAGAAACTAAGACCAAATTTAATAGAAGGAAGGAAATAATAAAGGTCATAGAAGAAATAAATGTAATAGAGACTAGAAAAAATCAACAAAAATGTGTTACTTTTTTGAAAAAATAAACTAAATTGACAAACTTTAAGCTGGACTAAGGAAAAAAGAGACAAAATCAGCAGACATTACAAGTGATATCAGAAAAATAGAAAAGATCTTTTAAAAATCCAATGAAAAATTACACACCAACAATTTGTATAATCTGGAAGAAATGGTTGCATTCCTAGAAACATACAATCTACCAAGAATGAATCATGAAAAAATAGAAAATCCAAATAGACCAATAATGTCTAAGTAGATTGAATCAGTAATCAAAGAACTCCCAAGATACCTCCCAGGAGGAAGTGGAAGGAAGTAAGGGGATCTCATCTACTGTTCTGGCAGTGACCTATGTAATGTATGCATCTGCATGTGGCTATGGAAAGAGAGGAGGAGGGGCGGCTCTCTGAGGGAATAGCTTTGCACTCTAAATTGCCTCCCAGCTGTGGGAAAGCACCACACAAAGGAGGCTAAGAGATTGCCAGGGTGTCTCAGGAGGGCAGAGAACAAGTGCAGAGTAAGAAAACCATGGGATGGTGCATGAAAAAGAAATTACCCCTCCCCTGGCCCAGCACACCAGTTTGGCTGGGCAGCCAGAACAAGGGACACTGACCAGAGTGCATGCATATGCATTTGTAAACCAGCAGTGGTGAGCAGGCAATCACAAATGGGACCTGACAGCATAGATTCCAAAGGACAGGCACAGAATCCAGGGATTGTGGCAAGCTCAGAATACAAATCTCCTGACCTCCACCCAATGACAGGAGGTGGAATCTGTCACCAGATGCTATCAATATGCAAAGGCACAAATCCACCTTATCAAATAGTATGAAGAAATATGTTAATTCTCTAGACCAGAAGGAAAATGACAAGCATCCAGAAATCAATTCTGAAGCCCACAGATATTTATAATCTAAATGACAGAGAATTCAAAATAGCTATCATAAGAAAACTCAACAAGTTACAATAAAATTCAGAAAGACAGTTCAATGAAATCAGGAGTAAAATTAATGTATATAGGGAATTCTTCAGAAAAGACATTGAAACTATAAAGAAAATCCAATAAGAAATGTTGATGATAAAAAACACAATGAATAAGATAAAGAAAAATCTGGAGTCCTTGAATAATAGAGCTGACATTATGGAGGACAGAATTATCAGTTTGGAGGACAGAGATATAGAAATGCTTCAGATGGAGGAGGATATAACTAAGACTAAAAATAAATGAAGAAGAGCGATCTCATCAAGATGGCAGCAGAGGCAGACTCTGAACTCATCTCCTCCCACAAACACAACCAAGTTACAACTATTTTTGGAAAAATTATCATGGATAGAAAAGTGAAAACTGTCTAAATAGAACCCCCACAACAAGGGACAGTCCTAAGGGAG
Organism: Equus quagga; assembly: GCF_021613505.1. Classification (NCBI taxonomy): domain Eukaryota; kingdom Metazoa; phylum Chordata; class Mammalia; order Perissodactyla; family Equidae; genus Equus; species Equus quagga. The sequence continues at coordinate 76,480,257 of NC_060276.1, forward strand.
AAGTGGCAGAAATTCCTTCTGGAGAGATAAAAAGCCACCTTCAGGAGAAGCAGAGTTTCTCAGAAGGCCAGGCAGGAGCCACCCTAAGGCATGCAGCCCTCCCAGGAAGAGTGACGTCCTGAGTGGGGGCCAATACTGCTATAGGCATCCTTCGGACTCAGCACAACAGAGACAAGGGTCTTATTATCTGGCTTTGCTGGCTATTAAGTGCAGTGGGGATACCCCCAGAAAAGCTACCAGATGAAAGGCAAAAAGACCCAGTCTTAAAAGGCCCAGGAAAAAACTCATCCATCACAGCAACCTAAAATCACCAGAGAGAAGGCTGACAGACCTTTGGTGAAAAGAGACTCACTTGGTAGGTTCTGGGTGCACCTCAATCAGAAGAGAGACCTCTCCAGAGAATGAGACATTGGTAGTGGCCATTGTTGTGACCTAGTCCATGCTTGCTGACACAAATCCTGGCAGATGCCATTGAAGTTCTTCCCCTGGCCTGTTAGTCCAGGGGTCTGCCACACCCATTAGGGTGCAGAATTAATCTAGTTAAGCCAGGGCAGGTAGCATGACCTAGGGACCAGCCCCACCCAACAGAAAGTGCTCAAGCTACTTGTCAGCCTGTATTGACTGAGTGACTTGACCCTCTATAAGCAGGTGAGTGTGTCTGCCTCTGTTGGGCAGGGCCTGTGTGAGGACCAGGTGAAATGTGGGGGGTATTGGTTGAGAGGTGGGGGCCTCTGCAGTGGGGCATTGGGTTATGCTCCAGGGGGTTGGGAAGTGTGTACAGACCAGGACTGTGTTGACGGAATGTCTGGACCTGTGGGTGTGAGGCTTATCAGTGCCAGAATACCTGTGCTTCACAAATAGCCATAAAAAGGATCAGCCCCACCTTCCAAAGACTGAAACAATTACTCCATTGCTCCCATGTCTAGGGCCAGCCCCGCTCAGCAACACTCCTAAGAGAACTGACAATAAACTTGTGGGCCTGAGGCCTAAAGCAACTGTAACACCCTGAGCCTAGCAACCAGCTACACTGGGTACCTACCCAAATAACAGGAAAAATGCAACAGGAGTGTGCTGTTACACCTTGTAGGCAATGGTGCTGAGGCTCCCCAAACCAAATTTCAAAACAGCTGCCCAGGGAAGGAAAGACTAGACTCCCTGGGTACCTGAATTAAGAGAAACCCTGCCACAGCAGAAGGGCACAAGTAACCCCCAAAGGAGTCACTCCTGGATCACTTGGACTGGTGACGAGTAGGAAGCACACTGATGGGCCTCAAAAGGCATCTGTTACATAAGGTCACTTCTCCAAGATCAGGAGACATAGCCAACCTACCTAATACATAGATATAACCACAGAGAAGGAGGCATAATGAGGAGACAAAGGGATACATTCCAAGCAAAGAAGAAGGGCAAAATCTCAGAAAAAGGACTAAATGAAACAGAAATAAGCAACCTATCTGACAAAGAGCTCAAACAAACACTCATAGTATGCTCACAGATATTGGGAGAAGCCTACATGAACACAGTCAGCTCATCAACAAAGAACTGGAAAATATAAAAAAGAACCAATCAGAAATGAAGAATACAATACTAGAAATGAAAAATTCACTAGAGGGACTCAATAGTGTCGGTGTCGCGATCCAATGTACACACCAGGATAGATGCAGAGAGGGCTGATGGCCACTCTGAGTTTATTGTAACCAGCGTTTCAATATACACATAGTTTACATCTGTTAGACATACACAGGTGTTCTGGATGAAATAATTAGCGAATGCCAAGAATTCTTAGTGATTTCTCAAGGAGCCCATCCTCGGTGTCTGTTTTGATATTATCATGTTATTGCTGTGCTCGTATATTTTTATCTCAGAGCAGGCAAGGTCTCTTAGGCAACGGTCCCTCCTGCTCCCGATATCGATATCGTTTCTCCATCTGTGACCCCAGGCGGCCGATGCCTGTCTCAGCTTGCCTGCCCCTGGAGGTCTTACGCATCATTGGCTAACTGGCCTTCTCACCTCCAGGTCACAGCTTGTTGCCAAGCTTTTGCCAGTGATTATTAACCCTTCCTGTGTCAGGGGCGGCTACAAATAGCAGAGTAGATGACACAGAAGAATGGATCTGCAAGCTAGACAAATGACTAGAGGAAATCACCCAAACTGAAGAGAAAAAAGAAAAAAGAATTAGACAAAATGAGAACAGTCTAAGGGAGCTCAGGGATAATATCAAGCACACTAACATTTGTATTATAGGTGTCCCAGAAAGAGAAGAGAGAGCCAAAGGTGCAGGAAGTCTATTTGAAGAAATAATAGCTGAAAATTTTCCTAGTGTAAGAAAGGAAACAGACATCCAAGTACAGGAAGAACAGAGAGCTACAAACAAAATAAGCCCCAAGAGGCCCACACCAAATCACATTATAATTAAAATGCCCAAAATTAAAGATAAAGAGAATTGCAAAAGTGGCAAGAGTAAGTCAACAGGTGACATACAAAGCAAAGCCCAAAAGGCTATCAGTGGACTTCTCAGCTGAAACCCTACAGGCGAGAAGAGGTTGACACGACATATTTAAAGTGCTAAAAGGAAAAAACCTATAGCCAAGAATATTCTATCCACCAAGGTTGCCATTCAGAGTGGAAGGAGAGATAAAGAGCTTCCCAGACAAGCAAAAATTAAAGGAGTTTATCATCAAGAAACTAGTTCTACAAGAAATGCTGAAGGGAGTCATTTAAGTGGGAAAGCAATGATCACAAATAGGGATAAAAATATTATCAACCCCCCCAAAAAAAACAGGCAATAAAATCAATGGTAAATGTAAAAATATAGTAAAGGTAGCAGATCAACCACCTGTGAAGATAATATGAAGGTTAAAAGACAAAAGTACTAAAATTACCTATTTCAATGATAAGAGGGTAATGGGTAGTCACACACAAAACAAGGGAGTATATATGATTTCAAATACATAAAATGTGGGAGGAGTGGACTGAAAAAGTAGAGCTGTTAGAAAGAAGTAAAGCTAAAGGTTTGTCAACTCAATATAGACTGTTATATACATAGAATATTATATAGGATCCTCAGGGTAATCACAAATTAGAAAGCTATAATAAGTAAGCAAATAAGTAATACAAAATAAATCAAACATATTACTAAAGAAAGCCATCAAACCATAATGGAAGTGAGCAAGAGAAAAAGAAAGTTACAGAGAAAAACTACTAAATCACCAAGCAAAAAAAGTAACAAAATGTCAATAAATACATCTTTATCAATAGCTACTTGAAATGTCAATGGACTAAATGCTCCAATCAAAAGTCATAGGGTGGCCAATTGCATAAAAAAAGACCCATACACTTGCTACGTACAAGAGATTCACTTCAGACATAAAGACATTCACAAACTGAAAGTGAAAGGATGGAAATAGATATTCCACACAAAACACAATGAAAAGAAAGCAGGGGTAGCAATACTTACATCAGAGAAAACAAACTTTAAACAAAAACTGTGAAAAGAGACAAAGAATGGCACTACATAATGATAAAGGGAACAATCCAACAAGAAGATATAACATTTGTAAATATCTATGCACCCAACATAGGAACACCTAAATATATAAAGTGATTATTAACAGACATAAAAGCAGAAATAGACAGTAACACAATAATGGTAGGGAACTTTAATACTCCACTTACACCAATGGATAGGTCATCCAAACAGAAGATCAATAAGGAAACACTGGCCTTAATTGACAGTTTTGACCAGATGGACTTAGTGGATATATATAGACCACTCCATCCAAAAACCACAGAATACACATTCTTTTCAAATGCAAATGGAACATTCTCCAGGATGGATCACATATTAGGCCACAAAACAAGTCTCAATAAATTTAAGAAGATCAAAATAGTAGCATAAATCTTTTCTGACCACAAAGGTATGAAACTAGAAATCAACTACAGGAAGAAAACCAGAAAAGCCACAAAAATGTGGAGATTAAAAAAAATGATACTGAACAACGATTGGGTCAATGAAGAAATCAAAGGAGAAATCAAAAAATTCCTGGAGACAAATGAAAATGAAAACATGACATGCCAAAATATGTGGGATACAGCAAAAGCAATTCTAAGAGGGAAGTTTATAGCAATTCAGGCCTACCTCAACAAAGAAGAAAAACCCCAAATAAACAAGCTAACAGTACATCTGAAGGTACTGGAAAAAGAAGAAAAAACAAAGCCCAAAATCAACAGAAGGAAGGAAATAATAAAAATCAGAGCAGAAATAAATGAAATAGAGGCTGAAAAATAATAGAAAAAATTAATGAAACCAAGATCTGTTTCTTTGAAAATAAACAAAATTGAAAAAGCCTTAGCTAGACTCACCAAGAAAAAATAGAGACTGCTCAAATAAATAAAATCAGAAATGAAAGAGGAGAATTACAACAGATACCTCAGAAATACACAAGATAATAAGAGAATACTATGAAAAGCTATATAACAACAAATTGGATAATCTAGAAGAAATAGATAAACTTTTAGAAACATACAACCTTCCATAAATGGACCAAGAAGAAGTAGAGAATTTTAATAGACCAATAACCAGTAAAGAGATTGAAACAGCAATCAAATACCTCCCCCAAAATAAAAGTCCAGGACTAGATGGCTTCCCTGGTGAATTCTACCAAACATTCAAAGAAGACTTAATACCTATTCTTCTCAAACTCTTCCAAAAAATTGAAGAGGAGGGGAGGCTTCCTAACTCATTCTATGAAGCCAACATTATTTTGATACAAGAACCGGACAAGGACAACACAAAAAAAGAAAATTACAGGCCAATATCACTGATGAACATTGATGTAAAAAATCCTCAGCAAAATACTAGCCAATAGAATTCAACAAAACATTAAAGAGATCATACAACATGATCAAGTGGGTTTCATCCCAGGGATGCAGGGATAGTACAACATCCTCAAATCTATCAACGTGATACACCACATTAACAAAATGAAGAATAAGAATCACATGATCATCTCAATAGATGCAGAGAAAGCATTTGACATGATACAGCATCCATGTATGATAAAAACTCTAAATAAAATGGGTATAGAAGGAAAATATCTCAACATAATAAGGACCATATATGACAAACTCACAGAAAATATCATTCTGAGCAGAGAAAAACTGAAAGTTATCTCTCTAAGAACAGGAACCAGAGAAGGATGACCACTTTCACCACTCTTATTTAACATAGTATTGGAAGTCCTAGCAAGAGCAATCAAGCAAGAAAGAGAAATAAAAGGGATCCATATTGGAAAATAAGAATTGAAACTGTCACTCTTTGTAGATGACATGATTTTATATATAGAAAGCCCTAAAGAATCTGCTAAAAAATTTTAGCAATAATAAATGAATATTCAAGTAGCAGAATGCAAAATCAACAAAAAAATCAGTTGCATTTCTATACAATAACAAGGATGTAGCAGAAAGAGAAATTAAGAATACCGTCCCATTTACAATTGCAACAAAAAGAATAAAATACCTAGGAATAAACTTAACCAAAGAGGTGAAATATCTGTACACTGAAAACTATAGAAAATTGTTGGAATAAATCAAAGAAGGCACAAAGAAATGGAAAGATATTCAGTGCTCTTGGACTGGTAGAATTAATATAGCTAAATTATCCATACATCCTAAAGCAATCTATAGATTCAATGCAATCCCTATCAAACTTCCAAAACATTTGTCACAGAAATAGAACAAAGAATCCTGAAATTTATATGGAACAAAAGACCCTGATTAGCCAAAGGGTTCCTGTGAAAAAGAACAAAGCTGGAGATATCACACTCCCTGATTTCAAAATATACTACGAAGCCATAGTAAACAAAACAGCATGGTACTGGCACAAATACAGACGCACAGATCAATGGAACAAAATTGAGAGACCAGAGAGAAACCCACACACTTATGGACACCTAATATTCGACAAGGGAGTCAAGAGCATATGATGTGGAAAGGAGTGCCTCTTCAATAAATGGGCTTGGGAAAACTGGACAGCCATATGCAAAAGAATGAAAGTAGACCATTACCTTACACCATGCACAAAAATCAACTCAAAATGGATTAAAGACTTGAATGTAAGACCCTAAGCCATGAAACTTCTAGAGGAAATCGTAGGCATTATGCTCTTTGACATTGGTCTGAGCAGCATATTTTCATGTATCATGTCTGACTGGGCAAGGGAAACAAAAGAAAAAATGAACAAATGGAACCACATCAAACTAAAAAGCTTCTGCACAGCAAAGGATACCATCAACAAAACGAAAAGACAACCTAACAATTGGGAGAAGATATTTGCAAACCATATATCAGATAAGGGGTTAATACCCAAAATGTACAAAGAACTCACACAGCTCAACAACAAAAAAACCCAACAACCCAATTTTAAAATGGGCAAAAGATCAGAACAGACATTTCTACAAAGAAGATATATGGATGGCCAACAGGCATATGAAAAGATGCTGAACATCATTAACTATCAAGGAAATGCAAATGAAAACTACAATGACATATCACCTCACTCCATTCAGAATGGCTATAATTAACAAGACAGGAAACAATTGTTCAAGAGGATGTGGAGACAAGGGAACCCTTGTACCCTGCTGGTGGAAGTGCAAACTGGTGCAGACACTATGAAAAACAGTATGGAGTATCCTCAGACAATTAAAAAACAGATCTACCATATGATCCTGCTATTCTACTGCTGAGTATTTATCCAAAGAACTTGAAAACACAAATGCATAAAGATACATGCATGGCTATGTTCATTGCAGCAGTGTTCACAATAGCCAAGACTTCAAAGCAACCTAGATGCCCATTGAGGGATGAATGGATAAAGGAGATATGGTATATATACATAATGGAATACTACTCAGTCATAAGAAATGATGAAATCCGACCATTTGTCACAACATGGATGGGCCTTGAGTGTATTTTCCTAGGTGAAATAAGTCAGATGGAGAAAGTCACATACCATATGATCTCACTCATAAGTAGAAGATAATAACAAGGAGAAACAAGCACATTGCAACAGAGATTGGATTGGTGGTTACCATAGGGGAAGGGAGGATGGAGGAGGGCAAAAGGAGTGATTAGGTTCATGTGTGTGGTGATGGACTGTAATTAGTTTTTTTTTGTGTTGCACATGATGTAATATACACAGAATTTGAAATATATTACAATGTAGATCTGAAAGCTATATAACGTTATAATCCAACGTTCCTGCAATACAAAAATAAATAGAAAAAACAAATGAAGGAATCCTCTGAGAAATATCCAACTCAATTAGGAAATGCAATATAAGGATTATGGGTATTCCAGAGGGAGAAGGGAGGGAGAAAGGAGCACAGGGCTTGTTCAAAGAAATAATAGCTGAGAACTTCCTAAGTCTGGGGAAGTAGATGTAATTACAAGTAATTGAAGCTAATAGTACTCCTAATTACATCAATGTACAAAGACCTTCACCAGGGCATATAATAGTAAAACTGCCAAAAGTAAATGGCAAAGAAAAGGTATTAAAGGCTACAAGGAAGAAGAAAATAACTTATAAAGGAACCCCTATCAGGCTTGCAGTGGATTTCTCAGCAGAGGCCTTACAGAATAAGAGAAAATGGAATGATATATTTAAAATTCTGAAAGACAAAATCTTTCAACCAAGAATACTCTATCCAGTGGAAATATCCTTCAGATATAATGGGGAAATAAAATCTTTCCCAGACAAACAAAAGCTGAGGGAGTTTATCGCCACAAGATTTCCCCAACAAGAAATGACCAAGAAAGCCCTCATACCTGAAAAAAAAGAAAAGTTTTATGATGCCTTGAGCAAGGAAATAAGTAGGCAGACAAAATCGGAAAATCCCAGCTCTCTATCAGAACAGGTTAGCAAACAATTAATTATAACAATATGATAAGGGAAGGAAAACATGAAAAATAACTATTATCAGGTCATTTTAACCACAAACTCACAACACAAAATGAAATAAGTTGTGACAACAACAACTTAGAAGAGGAGGAGAAGAGGGATGAAATCTGAATAGACTAAGGAAATAATAGGCTTTCAGGAAATTGACTGTCTCATCTACGAGATATTATATACAAAAGTCAAGGTAACCACTAAACAAATAATCAGAACAGAGAAACAAATGAAAAGTAAAGAGAAAACTGAGAAAACTAACATATAGAACTACCAAACTGAACTGGCAGTCCAAAATACATGGGACAAGAAACAAGAGAAATACAGGATAACTGGAAAACAAGTGATGAAATGCCAGCATTCAGCTCTCATATATCAATAATCACCCTAAGTATAAATGGATTGAATTCTCCAATCAAAAGACACAGAGTGGCTGGATGGATTAAAAAACAAGACCCAACCATATGCTCCCTCTGTGAAATGCATCTCAGCTCTAAAGACAGGCTCAGAGTGAAGGGAAGGAAGATGATACTCCAAGCTAATGGCAAACAAAATAAAGCAGGTGTTTCCATACTTAGACAGAGTAGACTTCAAGATAAAAAAAAAGGAATGAGAGATGAAGAGAGGCAGTATACAATGATAAAAGGGACATTCCACCAAGAGGATGTAACATTTATAAATATATATGCACCCAACCGAAGAGCACCAAAATATATAAAGCAACTACAAACAAACCTAAAAGGAGATATTAACAGCAACACAATAATAGTAGGGGACCTTAACATCCCACTTACATCAATGGATAGATCATCTAGACAGAATTCAACAAGAGATAGTGGAATTAAATGAAAAACTAGACCAGATGGAGTTAATATATATAGAACACACCACCCAAAATCAGCAGAATACACATTCTTCTGAAGTGCACATGGAATATTCTCAAAGATAGGCCATAAGTTGGGAAAAAAGGCAAGCCTCAATAAATTTAAGATGATTGAAATCATATCAAGCATCTTTGCCAACAACAATGCTATCAAGAAACAAGAAATCAACTACAAGAAAAAAGCTGGGAAAGTGACAAATATGTCAAGACTAAACAAGCTACTGAACAATTGGATCATTGAATAAATTAAAGGAGAAATCAAAAAATATCTGGAGACAAATGAAAATGAAAATACATCATACCAACTCATATGGGATGCAGCAAAAGCAGTCCTAAGAGGGAAACTCACAGCAATACAGGCCCACTTTAACAAAAAAGAAAATCTCAAATAAGCAATCTTAAGCTATAAGAACAGAAATAGGAAAAGAAAAACAAACAAAGCCCAAAGCCAGCATAAGGAGGAAAATAATAAAAAATTAGAGCAGAAATAAATGAAATTAAAACAAAAAAAGTAGAAAAGATCAATGAAACTAAGAGCTTGTTTTTTGAGAAGATAAACCAAATTGACAACTCCTTAGCCAGACTCGTTGAAAACAAGAGAGAAGGCTCAAATAAATTTATAAATGAAACAAGAGAAATTAAAACAGATACCACAGAAATACAAATGATTATGAGACTAGTGTGAAAAACTATATGTCAACAAATTGGATAATGTAGATAAAATAGATAGATTCTTAGACTCATACAACCTTCCAAAACTGAATCAAGAAGAAACGGAGAATCTGAATAGACCAATCACAAGTAAAGAGATTGAAACAGTAATCAAACCTCCCCCAAAATAAAGTCCAGATTTAGATGGCTTTTCTGGAGAATTCGACCAAACATTCAAAGATTTGATAGCTATCCTTACCAAACTATTAAAAAAAATTGAAGAAGGTGGGATACTTCCTAATGCATTTTACAAAGTCAACATCACACAGATCCCAAAGCCAGACAAGGACAACACAAAGAAGGAAAATTACAGGCCAATATCTCTAATGAACATAGATGCAAAAATCCTCAACCAAATATTGGCATCCCAATACAGCGATACATTAAAAGGATCAAACACCATGATCAATTGGGATTTATACCAGGGACGCAGGGATGTTTCAACAACCCCAAATCAATGAATGTGATACAACACATTAACAAAATGAGGGATAAAAACCACATGATCATCTCAATAAATGCAGCAAAAACATTACCAAGATCTGCCACCAATCTATGATAAAAACTCAATAAAATGGGTATAAAAGGAAAGTAGCTCCACATAATAAAGGCCATATATGACAAACCCACAGCCAACATCATACTCAATGGGGAAAGACTGAAACCATCCCTTGGAGAACAGGAAGAAGATAAGGGTGCCCACTCTTCCCACTTTTTCAACATAGTACTAGAGGATTTGGCCATAGACATTAGGCAAGAGAAAGAAATAAACAGTATCCAAATTGGCAATGAAGAAGTGAAACTCTTGTTGTTTGCAGATGACATGATTTTATACATAGAAAACCCTAAGAATCCATTGGAAAACTATTAGAAATAATCAACAGCCACAGCAAAGTTCAGGGTACAAAATCAACTTACAAAAGTAAGTTGTATTTTTATACTCTAATAACGAGGTAACAGAAAGAGAACTCAAGAATACAATTCTGTTTACAACCTGAACAAAAAGAATAAAATACCTAGGAATAAATTTAACTGAAGAAGTGAAAGACCTATGGAGTGAACAATTATAGGACATTATTGAGAGAAATTAATGATAACATAAAGAAATGTAAAGATATCCCATGCTCATGGATTGGAAGAAAAACATACTTAAAATGTTCATACTACCTAAAGCAATCTACAGATTCAGTGCAATCCCAATCAAAATTCCAATGTCATTCTTGGAAGTAGAACAAAGAATCCTAAAATTCGTATTTGGCAACAAAGACCTTGAATCGCCAAAGAAATCCTGATAAAAAGGAGCAAAGCTGTGGGCATCACAATCCTTAACTTCAAAATATACTACAAAGCTATAGTAATCAAAACAGCATGGTAGTGGTACAAAAACAGACACACAGATCAATGGAACAGAATAGAAAACCCAGAAATAAACCCACACATGTATGGACTGCTAATCTTCAGCAAAGGACGTAAGAACATACAATGGAGAAAGGAAAAACTCTTCAATAAATGGTACTGGGAATATTGGACAGACACATGTAAAAGAAGGAAACTAGACCATAATGAAAATGCATTAAAGACTTGAAGGTAATACCTGAAACCATAAAACTCCTAGAAGAAAACATGGGCAGTACATTCTTTGACATCAGTCCTAGAAGTATCTTTTTGAATACAATGTCTGCTCGGACAAGGAAGACAAAAGAAAAAATAAACAAATGGAACTACATCACACTAAAGAGCTTCTGCAAGGCAAAGGAAACCAGGAACAAAATGAAAAGACAACCCATTAACTGGGAGAAAATATTTGCAAATCACATATCTGACAAAAGGTTAATCTCTAAAATATATAAAGAACTCACACAAAATAACAAAAAAACAAAACAACCCAATCAAAAAATGGGCAGAGGATATGAACAGATATTTTCCAAAGAAGATATACAAATGGCCAATAGCCACATGAAAAAATGTTCAACATCACTACCCATCAGGGAAATGCAAATCAAAACTACCCTGAGATCTCACCTTACAACCCTTAAAATGGCTATAATCACCAAGAAAAAAATAACAAATGTTGGAGAGGATGTGGAGAAAAGAGAACCCTCAAACACTGCTGGTGAGAATGCAAACTGGTCCAGCCATTATGGAAAACAGTACAGAGATTTCTCAAAAAGTTAAAAATAGAAATACCATATGACCCAGCTAGCCCCCTACTGGGTATTTATCCAAAGAACTCTAAATCAATCAGAGAGACTTTTACACCCCTATCTTCATTGCAGCATTACTCAAAATAACCAAGATGTGGAAGCAACCCAAGTGCCCATTCACTGAAAAATGGATAACGAAGATGTGTGTGTGTGTGTATATATATATACATATATATATATATAATGGAATACTACTCAGCCATAAAAAAGACAAAATTGTCTCATTCACAACAACATGGACAGACCTTGAAAATATTATGTCAAGCAAAATAAGCCAGACAAAGAAAGACAAACACCATATGATTTCACTCATGTGTAGAAGAGAAACTATAAGATGGACAAAGAGAATAGATTAGTGGTTACCAGAGAGGAAGCATTAAAGGATTAAAGGGGAACAAAGGAGCTGAGAACATACTATGGAGAAAGAAAAGTCTCTTCAACAAATGATGTTGGGAAAACTGGACAGCCACATGTAAAGAATGAAAGTAGACCATTCTCTTATGCCATTCAAAAAAACAAACTCAAAATGGATCAAAGACTTAAAGGTAATACCTTAAACCATAAGACTTCTAGAAGAAAACATAGGCAATATACTCTTTGACATCAGTCTTAAAAGGATCTTTTCAGACACCATGTCTCCTTAGACAGGGGAAACAATAGAAAGAATAAACAAGTGTGACTTCATTAGACTAAAAAGCTTCTACAAGGCAAAGGAAAATAGGATTGAAATGAAAAGACAACCCACCAACTGGGAAAAATATTTTCAAATCATCTATTTGACAAAGGGTTAATCTCCATAATATATAAAGAACTCACACAACTCAACAACAAAAATCAAACAACCCAATCCAAAAAAATGGGCAGGTGATATGAATAGACATTTCTCCAAAGAAGATATATGGATGGCCAATAGGCACATGAAAAGATGCTCATCATCACTGATTATCAGGGAAATGCAAATCAAAACTACACTAAGATATCACTGTACACCTGTTAGAATGGCTATAATAATGAAGACAAAAAATAGCAAATATTGGAGAGTTTGTGGAGGAAAGGAATCCTCATACACTGCTGGTAGGAATGCAAACTGGTGGAACCACTATTGAAAACAGTATGGAGATTTCTCAAAAAATTAAAAATAGAAATACTATATGACCCAGCCATCTCACTACTGGATATCTATGCAAAGAACTTCAAATCAGCATTTCAAAAAGACTCATGTACCCCTGTGTTCATTGCAGCATTATTCACAATAGCCAAGACCTGCAGGCAACCTAAGCCCATAAACTGATGACTGGATAAAGAAGATATGGTATATATATATACAGTGGAATACTACTCAGCCATGAAAAATGATAAAATTGTCCCATTCACAACAACAGGAATGGACCTTGAGGGTATTATAAGCAAAATAAGCCAGATGGAGAAAGACAAGCTCTGTATGATTCCACTCATATGTGGATGATAAACACATGGTCAAAGAGACAGATTAGTAGTTTCCATGGAGAAGGGGGTTGGGGTGTGGACACAAAAGGTGAAGGGAACACCTCTAAGATGAATGACAAATAATAATGTACAACTGAAATTTCACAATGTTGTATACTATCATAACCTCAATAAAAATATAAAAAGAAATTCAATGGCATCTTTCACAGAAATTGAAAAATATTCTAAATTTCTTATAGAATCACAAAAGACCTTGAATAGCCAAAGTAATATTCATAAATAATAAAGCTGGAGGCAACACACTTCCTGAATTCAAACTATACTACAAAAGTATAATGATCAAAATAGTAAGATAATGGCATTAAACTGAACATATAAACCTATGTGACAGAATAGAAAGCCTAGAGATAATTTCAGGCATATATAGTGAACTAAATTCCAGCAAAAATGCCAAGAATACACAAGAGGTAAAAGATCCTTCCTTCACACTTCAATAAATAGTGCTGGGAAAATTGGATAGCCACATGCTAAAGAAATTTGTTTCTTATATTACAGCACTCAAAAAATTAGCTCAAGGGGCTGGCCATGTGGCATAGTGGTTTAAGTTCATGTGCTCCACTTCAGTGGCCTGGGGTTCATTGGTTTGGATCCAAGGCATGGATATAAATACTGCTCATCTGGCCATGCTGTGGCAGCATCTCACATACAAAATAGAGGAAGATTGGCACAGATGTTAGCTCAGCAACAATCTTCCTCAAGCAATAATAGGAAGATGAACAACACGTTAGCTCAGGGCTGATCTTCCTCACCCCCCAAAAAAAAATTAGCTCAAAACATTAAAAAGTTAAACATAAGTGCTGCCGACAAAATGAAAACACGAACATTGGTTGCTGTGTAGTCTCCTCGAGTTCCTCGAGCTCTTTATTCTTATAGCCTCTAAACAAAGCCAGCCTTTTGCCAAAGCAGTGAGTCAGCCACCTAAGCCTGCGCAAGCGTCCCACAATAATGACCTTTCCCTTACACATCTGTTTATAACAGGTTCCTTCATAATGTTTCAAACTCCCAAGGCCCCAGGCTTGTTCCTTTTGAGGAACTGATAAAACATCCTTGTTTGCAAGCAATGTTTTCCCTGGGGCCTTGTGAGTTCACCAGGCAGAACATTCTGTTTGCAGAAAAGTCCAGCCAGTCTTGTGGATGCCTCGCGTGCAAGCACAACCACATTTCATGCCAGGTCTCCTTCATCTCCCCCTCTTTTGTTAGCATTGTGACGGACAGCATGCGCAACGGTCTTAACGATCCTTTTTAGTTGTTGTTGCTTTCTCCAGCGCCGGAAGACTACATAGAGAAGCAAGCATAAAATCAATATTAGCACCAGATTTCCCAAAGAAGTAGACAATAGCGTATTTACATGCCCCAAGGGATTCAAACGGTTTAACCCCTCCTGCAGTCCCTTTAATAGGTCATCCCCCGTCAATTTAGGCAATTCTTTACTGAAAGTGTCTGCAATAGATTGTTCAAGTTGCATTATCTCTGCAGTTAAATTTTGATGACCCCGTAAAGAGTGCTTAATCTTTTCCCATCCTTCTGACATGTTAAAATGCAGTGGGGTGACACACATTTGTGTAGAATTCCAATCACATTTCAATATATTGCTGGTAGCAAGAACTGTCAGTTGATCCCCTAACCAAGATACAGTATGTTGCAAGTTAATTACATCGGTAGCTAATTGAGCATCTAAGTCCTTCTGCTGTTGCCATAAGGCATGAGAGTCCTTATGCCATTCCCTGATAAAGTCCACAGTTTGTATCTCCTGCTGCTGCAGTGCCAGGCTGGCCACAGCGGCCATCACTTTTCCAGGGTGCTTACCCTTTCAGTTTCGTTGGGCCCCACGTTGGGTGCCAGATGCTGCCATCACAGTAACGGATGCAACCGCAAGGATAGTCGCGATGATCAATCCCACTAGTCGACGGGAGCGATGTAGAACAACTTGAAGGGAATCATACAGATGTGAAACAGCAATAGAGTCAGACCAAGGACATGTCAGATTAACAGGCATCCAAAGCTCGGAACGAGCTTTTACAATCATTACAGATTTGTTGGTATCTTCGATTGTCTCCCACCAAGTCTTATTTACACATTGAGTAAAGACAAAATCAGCAGTACTATTTACATATCCCTCTGTAACATTTAACATAATTTTCCCTGATAGTAAGGAATAGGGAAATTTGACACAAGCAGTTGCAGTGTAGGTGTTATTCTTATGCAGATGAACCTGAAAAAGTCCAGAACTTTGAGACACATTTAAGGCAAAATTATCAGTTCATACAGTCAAATGTCCAGAAACTGCCCTCAATTAAAGCAAGTGTCCTGTCGCTGAGGTTTCAAGGCAGTAGCCATTTTGAAAATCAATTTATCTTTTTCTTCTTCCTCATCACTATCCTCCTCAGAATCTGAGCTAGACTTAGAAGTCTCATCAGGAGGCTCCGGTGGAGGGGGAGGGCAAGATCCCTCCTTTGTATCTTTTTCTTCCACCGGAACGTCCTCATAATGAGCCTCACTAGGACGGGAGTTAACCTCACTATCTGTTTCAAAAATTTCAAGCGCCTGAGTAATGGCGCTACAGAGAGTCCAGAGTTTAAGAGACATAACGTTTCCCCACTGGTGTTGCTTCAGCAACTCCTTTTGAACTTGCTTCCACTCCCTCAAATTTAACTGAGCCTTTGTCTGATGACGAAACCAATAACAATGGCATTCAATATGCAGAAATAATTCATTCAAGCGCCGAGAGGACGCTTTTTCCCCGATGGACTTAAGGAGTCCCTTTATGAGGTCTAAATACTGTGACCTTAGAGAATTAGAATTCCCCATGATTTATTTATTCCCAAAAGTCCCCCTTTCACTTTTCCGGGGTGCTTACCCTTTCGGTCTCGTCGAGCCCTGCATCGAGATTTACCTATTCCTGAAAGTCCCCCTTTCACTTTTCCAGGGTGCTTACTCTTTCAGTTTCGTTGGGCCCCACGTTGGGTGCCAGATGCCGCCAACAAAATGAAAACACGAACACTGGTTGCTGTGTAGTCTCCTCGAGTTCCTCGAGCTCTTTATTCTTATAGCCTCTAAACAAAGCCGGCCTTTTGCCAAAGCAGTGAGTCAGCCACCTAAGCCTGTGCAAGCGTCCCACAATAATGACCTTTCCCTTACACATCTGTTTATAACAGGTTCCTTCATAATGTTTCAAACTCCCAAGGCCCCAGGCTTGTTCCTTTTGAGGAACTGATAAAACATCCTTGTTTGCAAGCAATGTTTTCCCTGGGGCCTTGTGAGTTCACCAGGCAGAACATTCTGTTTGCAGAAAAGTCCAGCCAGTCTTGTGGATGCCTCGCATGCAAGCACAACCACATTTCATGCCAGGTCTCCTTCACATAAGACCTGAAACCATAAATCTATTATAAAATAGGGAAAATTTTCCTTGACATTGGTCTTGATGTTTTCCTGGATATAACACCAACATCACAGGCAACAAACACAAAAATATACAAATGGGACTGCATGAAACTAATTTTCTTTGCACAGAAAAGGAAAAAATGACAAAAATGGAAAGGAAACCTATGGGTTAGGGTAAAATATTTGCAAATCATATATCTGATGAAAAGTTAATATTCAAATATAAAAATCATACAATTCAATAGAAAAAAACAAACAACCCAATCAAAAAATGAGCAAAGGGGGGCCAGCACGGTGGTGTAGTGGGTAAGTTCACATGCTCTGCTTCAGCAGCCCAGTGTTTACAGGTTTGTGTCTCAGGTGTGGACCTATGCATCACTCATCAAGCCATGCTTTGGCAGTGTCCCACATAAAAAATAGCGGAAGATTGGCACAGATGTTGGCCCAGGGACAATCTCCCTCACCAAAAAATAAAAAGAAAAGAAAATTAGCAAAGGACCTGAATAGACATTATCCCAAAGAAACATACAAATGTCCAACAAGCACATGAACAGATTCTCAACATCAATAATTACTAGGGTAATGCATATCAAAAGCACAATAAGATATTACCTCACACCTCTTAGGATGACTATTATCAAAAACATTAAAAAATAAGAAGTGTTGGTAAGGATGTTGAGAAAAGGAAATTGTCATACATTCCTGGTGGAAATGTAAAATGGTACAGCTATTATGGAACGCAGTATGGAATTTCCTAGACAAATTTAAAATATATCCACCAGTAATCCCACTACCTGGTATATATTCATAGGAAATGAAATCAGTATCCTGAAGAGATATCTGCTATCCCATGTTCATTGAAGCATAATTCAAAATAGCCATATCTGGAAACTCCCTAATTGTCCCTCGATGGATGAATAGATAAAGAAAATATAAAGTATATATATATATATATACACTTACACACACACACACACACACACACCATAGAATAACATGCCTTTTGCAAAAACATGGATGAATCTGGAGGGCACAATGCTAAGTAAAATAAGCCAGACCAAGAAAAAGAAGTGCTGTATGATGTCACATATGTGAAATCAAAAAAATGTGAAACACACAGAAATGGGAGAATGATGTTTTCTCAGGGCTGTTGAATGGAGTAAATAGGGACATGTTTTTCTAAAGTACAAACTTTCAGTTATAAGATGAATAAGTTCCGCAGATCTAATGTATAGCATGGTAACTTTAGTTAATAATACTGTATGGTGTATTTTAAATTTGCTAAGATAGTAAATCTTAATTGTTCTCACACTTAATGGAGACAGGTGATGGATATGTTAATTTCATAGTGGTAATATTTTCACAATATAAAAATATAACAAGTCGTCATGTTGTACACCTTAAATATTTGCAATTTTACTTGTCCATTGTACCTCAATATGGCTGAGGAAATAAAGAGTTGGAAATTATTTAAAACATAAACATAAATTCTGGAGTTGAAGAATTCAATGAATAAAATGAAAAATTCAATGAAAATCATCAACTGTATTAAACAAGCAGACAAAAAAAATCTGTGAACTTGATGATAGGTCATTTCAAATTTTACAGTCAAATAATAAAAAAGAAAAAAAAGAATAAAGACATGAAGAAAGCCTATGAGATTGTGGGGTCTTCCTTAAAAAAGTAATATACACATTGTGGAAATCTCAGAAGGGGAAGAGAGAGAGAAAGGGAAAGAAAGTTTTTCAAAAGGAACAATGGCTGAAAATCTACCATTAGGGAAAGAACTATGGGCATCCAGGTATGCAAAACTTAAAAGTCCCAAACAGGTTTGGCCCAAAGAGGACTTCACTCAGACATATTATAGTCAAACTATCAAAAATCAAAGACAAAAGGAGAATTCTGAAGGCAACAGGAGAAAGGAGAACATCTCATAGAAAGAAACCTGCATAGGGATAGTTGTGGATTTCTCACCAGAAACCTTGCAGTCCAGGGAAGAGTGTGACAATATATTCAACATGGTGTAAAAAAATCTGAAACCAGTAATACTTTACCCAGAAAAGCTGTTGCTCAGAAATGAGGAGAGATAAATTCTTCCCCAAACAAACAAAAGATGTTTTTCCATCTGAAATGAAAAGTTGCTAATTAGTAACATGAAAGCATAAAACTCATTGGTAAAGGTAAGTTTATAGTAAAAACCAGAATATATTATCACTTTAATGGTGGCATATAAATCAATTTTAACTCTAGTATAAAAGTTATAACAAAAGTATTAAATATAACTACACCTTCAATATTTTTTTAACGGAAGCACAATATAATAAGATGCAAATTGTGATATCAAAAGCCTGAAAACTGGATGAAAGGAATAAAAAAGAGATTTTGTATGTGATTGAAGCTGTCAGCTAAAAATAAACTGTTATACTTATAAGACATTTTATGTAACTCTCATGGTAATAAAAAATTAAAGACCTCTAGTAGATAAATTATAAAGTGAAACGAATCAAAGTATAGCACTACAAAAAATCCTCAAATCACAAATAAAGACAAGAGAGGAAGGAACAGGGAACAACAAAACAGCCAGAAACAACTAAACAAATGGTAATAGTAAGTTCTTAACTATCAATTACTTTAAATATAAATGGATTAAATTATTCAATAAAAAGTCATAGAGTGCATCACAAGATTTAAAAAATTTAACCATATACTACCTACAAGAGACTCACTTCAGACTTAAGTACACATTTAGGATAAAAATTATGAAATTAGGAAATGGAAAAACATAATCCACTCAAATTGCAAGCAAAAGATAGCACAGGTAACTATACTTATATGAGACAAATAGGCTTTTTTAAACTGTAACAGGGGACTAAGAATGACATTATATAAAGATGAAACAGCTAATTCCTCAGGAAGATACAATAATAATAAACATCTTAGTGCCCAATATTGGAGCAAAAAATATGCAAATCAAATATTAACAAATATCCATAAAAATGGGATAGTGATATAGTAATAGTAGGAAATTTAATTACTCCCACTTTCAACAATGGATAGACAATCTAGACAGAAAATCAATAAGGAAACATTGAACTTGAACTACAGTTTACACCAAATGGACCTTATAGATGTATGTGAAACATTCCATCCAAGAGCAGCAGAATACATATTCTTCTCAAGCACATAAGGAATATTCTCCAGTATATGTTAGGCCATCAAACAAGTCTTAACAAATTCAAGATGATTGAAATCATATCAAGTATCTTTTCTGACAACAAGGTTATGAAACTACAAATCAATAATGGAGGAAAATGGGAAAATTCACAAATATATATTAACTACACAACACATTCCTTAACACCCAATGAATCAAGGAAGATATCAAAAGAGAAATAAAAAAATATCTTGAGACAAAAATGGAATCACAACATACCTACAGTTATGGGAAGCAACAAAAACAATTGTAGGAGGAAAGTTCGTAGTATTGAACTCCTACATTAAGAAAAATGAGTGCTTTAAAATAAACATCTTAACTTTATACCACAAGAAACTGGAAAGAGTGGAGCAAACTAAGCTCATAGTTGACAGAAGGAAGGAAATAACAAGGGTAAAATCAGAAATAAATGAAGCAGATATTAGAAAACCAATAGAAATGATGAATAGAACGGAGTTTTTCTCTTTATAAAGATACACAAAATTGACAAAACTTTAGCTAGACTAAGAAAAGAAGGAGAAAACTCAAATAAATAAAATCAGAAATGAAAAAGAAGACATTACATCTGAAACCAAAGATGTATAAAGAATTATATGAGACTATTAAGAACAATTATACACCAACAAAGAAAAATCTAGAAGAAATGGATAAATTCCTAGTAACATACAATCGACCAAGATTGAATCACGAGGAAATAGAATATGTAAACAGACCAATAACAAGTAAGGAGATGGAATCAACAATCAAAAACCTCCTAAGAAGAATTCCAGGAACTCATTGCTTCACTAGTGAATTTTACAAACATTTTAAGAAGATTTAATACCAAACCTTCACAATTTCCCCCCCAAAGTTAAACAGGAGGGAATTCTTACAAACTAATCTGATGTAGCCAGAATTGCTCTGATACAAAAACAGAATAAGGACACTACAAGGAAAGAAAATTACAAGCCAATATTTCTGATGAACATAGATGGGAAATCCTCAACAAAATACTAGGAAACCAAATTCAACAGCACATTAAAAGGATCATAAACTATAATTGAGTAGATTTATTTCTGGGATACAAGGATGACTCAACATATATAAATCAATAAATGTGACACAACACATTAAAAGATTGAAGTATAAAAATCATATGAACATATCCAAGGATGTAGAAAAAGCATTGATAAATTTTCACAATATTTAATAATGAAAACTCTCAACAAATTAGATATAGAGGGAATGTACCTCAACTTAATAAAGATCATGTATAATAAGTCTAGAGCAAAGATCATACTCAACAGTGAAAAACTGAAAGCTTTTCTTCTATGATCAGGTACAAGACAAGGATACTCACTCTCACCACTTCTATTCAAAATAATCCTGGAAGTTGTAGCCAGAGCCATTAGGCAAGAATAGGAAATAAAAGCCATATAAATCAGAAAGAAAGAAGTAAAATTTTCTGTTTGCAGATGACATGAACATATATACAAATATACATATATAGAAATCCCTAAATATTAGACCAAAAAGGTCATAAAACTAATAAAAAAATTAAGTTGCAAGATACAACATCATTATAAAAACTCAGTTGCACTTCTATACACTAACAATGAACTCTCTGAAGCAGAAATTTAAAAAACGACTGAATTTACAATAGCATCAAAAACAATAAAATACTTAGGAATTAATTTAGCCAAAGTGAAATATATGTACATTGAAAACTATAAATCATTGATGAAAGAAATTGAAGAAGCCACAAATGGACGTCTATCCTGTGTTCATGGCCTGGAAGAATTAATATTTTTAGAATGCCATTACTACACAACGTGAGCCACAAATTCAGCAATAATTACCAAAATCCAAATTGCATTAATCACAGAAAGAGAAAAAAATCCTAAAATTAGTATGAAACCACAAAAGACCCTGAAGATCTAATGCTGTCTTGAGCAAGACAAACAAAGCTAGAGGCATCAAACTTTCTGATTTCAAGCCATATGAAAAAGCTTTAGTAATAAAAACAGAATGATACTGGCATAAAAATAGACACATAAACTAATGGGACATCAAAGAGAGCCCAGATTAAAAACCTACACATGTATGTCAACATATCTTTGACAAAGGTGTCAAAAATACATAATAGGGAAAGGACGCTCTCTTCGATAAATAGTGCTGGGAAAAGTTAATATCTACATGTAAAATAATGAAATTAGACCCCTATCTTATACCACTCAAAACAAAATAACCTCAAACTGCATTAAAGACTTAAACCTAAGACCTTAAACCATAAAACTCCTAGAAGAAAACATAAGAGAAAAGCTCCTTGACATTGGTCTTAGTAATGACTTATTGGATTTGACACAAAGCAAAGGCAACAAAAGCAAAAATAAAGAATTTGAACTACATGAGACTGAAAAGTTTCTGCACAGCAAAGGAAACAAAAAATTGGAAAAGCAGCCTATGGAATGGGAGACAATTTTTAAACTATATATATGATAAAGGTGAATATCTAAAATATATAAGCAACCCATACATGTACAAATCAATAGCAAAAATTTAGTGACCTGATTAAACAATAAAAAGGAGCTGAATACATATTTTCCCAAAGAAGACATACAAATGGTCAACATTTACATGAAAAGGTGCTCAATATTACTAATCAGTAAAATTCAAAAAAAAATAAGATATCACCCTACATCTGTTAAAATGTCTGTCAAAAGACAAGAGATACTAAATGCTGGCAAATGTTTGGAGAAAAGGGAACCCTGTGCACTGTTGGTGGGAATGTAAATTGGTACAGCCATTATGGAAAATATTATGGAGGTTTCCTAAAAAATTAAAGAAAAAATTACTATGTGATACAGGAATCCCACTTCTGGGTATATTCAGAAGATATAAAATCACTATCTCAAAGTGATATCTGCACTCTCATATTCTTTGTACCATTAGTGACAATAGCTAGGATATGGAAACAACTTAAGCATCCATCGATGTGAATAGAGAAAGAAAATATGGAATATATAAACAATGAGATATTATTCAACCTTTAAAAATAAGGAAATTCTGCTATTTGTGATAACATGAATGAACATGAAGTACCATATGATAGGCAAAATGAGCCAAATACAGGAAGACATATACTACATGATCTCATTTACATGTGGAATCTAAAATACGCAAATCACAGTAACAGAAAGTACAATGCTGGTTACCAGGTGTTGAGGGGAGTGAAGCAGAGAATGCTGTTCAAAGGATACAAACTTTCAGTTATACAATGAATATATTCTGGAGACCTAATGTACAGCATGATTATGATAGTTAATAATAATGTATTGCATACTTAAAGTTTACTGAGGGAGTAGATTTTGAGTATTCTCAACAAAAAACGGTAAAGTAAAAAAAAAACCATAATGAGATGCATTCTCTGAGGAAAATTATAACTGGAAAAGCCTACATGACAAAAGGAAGTTCACAAATCAATAACCCATCCTTTCTGCAGAAGAAACTAGAAAAAGAAAAGCTAACTAACCCCAAAGAGATCAGAAGGGAGGACTTAATAATGATTAGAGAGGAAATTAATAAAATAGAGAATGAAAAACAATAGAGAAAGGAAAGGTAGTCAAAAGTTATTTTTTCAAATATATCAACAAAATTGAAAAATCTTTACCTGGACCGACCAAGAAACAAAAAAGAGAAGATACAAATTAGTAAAATCAAGAACAAAAGAGGGGATATCCTTAATGACCCTACACACGTGAAAAGAATAATTAGGGAATACCATGACAACAAAGTAGAAAACTTAAATGTAATGGATAAATCCCTAGAAAGACGCAAACAACTGAAAGTTACTAAAGGACAAAGAAATAATCTTAATAGACTTACAAAGAGTAAGCTGATTGAACTCATGATTAACAAACTTGTAACAATAACAAAATATAAGGCCAGGGCCAGATGACATCACTGATAAATTCTATCAAACACTTAAAGATTAACTTTAAAAATCTTTCAGAAAATCTTCAAAAAATAGAATATTGGTCACATCCTGACTCATTCCATGCAGCTCATATTTCATTGATCGTCAGAACAAGAAAAATATGTCACATGAAAATAAAATTATAGACAATATTTCTTATGACTATAGACACAAAAATCTTCAGTGAAAAAGTGGCAACTGAACTTCACAACATATAAGAAGGATCATACACACGACCAAGTGGGATATATTAAGGTTGGTTTAACATATGACAATTAATAGAATTAATAAAAGAATGTACAAATAACACATGATCATCCCAATCAATGCAAAAAAATCAGAAAATCCAAAACACTGTCTTATTAAACACACTAAAAACTATTAATAGAAGGGGTCTTCTTCATCCTGATAATGGGCATCTCCAAAAATCCACAGTGAACATCATGCTTAGTGGTAAAAGACTAAATGCTTTCCCCTAGGATCAAAAACAAGACAAGCATGTCTGCTCTCACAGTTTCTAGTCAACATTATATTGGAAGTTCTATCAATGGCAATTAAACAAGAAAAAATAAAGAGGCATTTGGATACCTAGGAAAAGTAAAATGGTCTCTGCAGATTATATGACCTTGTAAATTGCAAAATCTAAAAGGATCCCTTAAAATTACTAATAGAACTAATAAAAAATTTCAGCAAGGCAATGAGATATAAGATAAATATACAAAATCAATAGTTTCTATACATTAGCAATGAACAATCTGAAAATAAAGTTAAGAAAAAAATTCCATGCAAAATAACATAAAAATACAACAACACTAAGGAGTAAATCTAATAAAAGAAACGCAAGACTTGTACACTGAACACTACAAAATACTTTAGGAAGAAATGAAATAATATCTAAAAGAATAAAAAGACATCACATTCATTGATTGGAAGACTTAATATTGTTATGATGATAACTCACCCTAAATTGATCTACAGATTCAATACAATCTCTATCAAAATCCCTTTTTGCGGTAATGGACAGTTGATTCTAAATCTCATATTGAATTGTAAAGGACCCAGAACAGCCATAGAAATCTTGAGAAAGAAGAGCAAAGTGGAGAACTCACACTTACTGATTTCAAAATTTCCTACAAACTTACAGTATTCAAGACAATGTGGCACTATCTAGGTATAGAAATCAATGGGATAGAATTGAAAGTCCAGAAATTGTTACATCTATGCTCAATTGATTTCTAATAAGATAGACAAGAGAATTGAATGAGAAAATAGTCATTTCAACAAATGGTGTTGGGGCAAGTATCTACAAGTAAAATGAAATGAAATAGAAAATACTTTACAAAATAATAAAGTACAGTATAAACTTAAACGTGAGAACTAAGATTTATAACACTCTAAAAAGACAACAAATGAGTAAATCATCGTGATTCTTTTATTTTTAATTAATGGTTCCTTACACATGATACCAAAACCACAAGCGATATGAGAAAAAATAAATAAATTAGACTACATCATAATTAACAACTTTTGTTCTGAAAAATATTCCACCAAAAAGTGAAATAAAAACAACAGAATGAGAGCCAGTCCTGATGGCCTAGTGGTTGAAGTTCAGCACTCTGACTGCTTTGGTGTTATGGGTTTGGTTCCCAGTTGCAGAACTACACCACTCGTCCATCAGTTGCCATGCTGTCATGGCAGTTCATGTAAAAGACCTAGAAGGACTTACAATTATGATATACAACTATGCACTGGGGCTTCAGGGAAGAAAAAAAGCAGATTGGCAAAAGATGTTAGCTCAGGGAGAATATTTCTCAGCAAAAGCAAGAGATAACGAGTAAAATATTTGAAAACTATGTATCTGACAAAGGATATGTATCCAGAACATGTAAAAAAAATTAGCAAGATGGAGAATAGGACTTCGCTACCACCATCCCCCCCACAGAACATCAGTTTTGGCAGTCAACCAGGGACAAGGGCCCCTTTGTGGGAGCCTGGGAGTTCAGCAGAGAAGTTCCAACACACCACTGAAGCAAAAAATAAATCCAAGAGAAGATTCATTGCAGAGGGTAAGAGAACATTTCACTTTGCCCACATCATTCCTCCCCCAAGATGACATGACTCAGTGCCAGGAGACATCCCTGTGGGCCATGATTTCTCCCACAGGGAAAAGTGAGCACATGTTAGTGAGTACCTAGTTCCCCAGTCATGCTGCATGTGCACAGGAGGCCTACTTTTTCTTGCTTCACCCAGAAAACTTCAAGTTTGAGGTGCTAGTAGAGGCTTGAAACAGCAGCCAGGACTTGGTACTCATCAAAGGGATGCTACTAACTTCTTCCTACTAATGAATTTTTAGACACCATGAGGTAGCCCTCCCATGAGCTGCTGGGAACACCTCATCTACAAACCCCACAACAGGCCATAGGAGCTCCCAATGCTCCACAAGCCTCACCCACACCCTTCTCCCTGCCCCTGTGGCTGGCTCCCAGCACACACTTCTGTGGGTGGTGAGAGTGAGCCTTTGCAGATGGTTAGTAAGTAAGCACAGAAAGCTAGCCAAACTCTTCAGGACAAGGAGAAGGCTGGCAAGTGTGAGCATTTCATGGCATCACAACAAGGAAAACAAAAGGGAGGCTCTCAATCAAAGCCAGCTTTTCAGAATTGCGTGAAGGCATAAAATCTTAAAAATTTCCCCCCAAGACGGAACGAGAAGTGTGGAACAGGTACAACCATAGAAAACGTCTGAGAAAGACTTGAAATCCCTAGCCAGACTAACAAGTGAAGGTATTTCTCTCTTGAAGTCAGTCAGTAAAGACTGGAGGAGTTATTCACTTCTTCAAATGTAAAGACAGCAACTCAAGACTTAAATGAACCTTGAAATCAAGGAAACAAGACAGCACAAAAGGAACACAATAATTTTCCAGCAATTAACCCCATAGAAATGTTGATCTATGAATTGCCTGACATATAATTTAAAATAATTGTTTTAAGGAAGCTCAGTGAGCTAAAAGAGAATATAGGTAAACAATTCAACAAATTCAAGAAAATACATGGATAAAAAGAAGATGTTCAACAGACAGATAGAAATTATAAAATAAAATCAAACAGAACATGGCAGAGTGTCCAGTTTTCTTTGTCTCTCCCCCTTTGAACTACAACTAATTGGACATTCATCAGTCAACAAAGGATATCCACACAGCATTTCAGGATGCCTGAGAAACCTGTGCTGCTATACATCGGAAGGTGGATGGACTTGCCCCCAGGAGGAGGTAAAGATAGGTGAAAACTCTCCGAAGCCTGGGCAGCCTAGTAACTGCAAGCAGCTTTCTTCCAGCAGACACACTCACAGCATTGCCACACACGAAGAGCAGGCATGTATGCGCACCAGTGGAGCGATGGTGGAAACAGGTGACTACAGCCCCACCTAAGGCCCCTGTGATTGGCCCTAAGCCCAGTGGGAAAATCCACAGCTCCACAGCAGCCCCAGGGAAATCCTCTACTTCGCATTAGCAGAGAGGCCCCACCCAGCAGTCAGAACACTGGGAGGCCCTGAGGCAGGAGGATCCTGGGTGGTGCAGAAGCCCACCAGCTGCCTCTGACTCATGGTCTCCTGCTGTGGCCCAGAGGGGACAAGGGAGACCAAGTGAGCCCATGTGAGTGGATGCTGGCAGTTTGGAGTCCCAGCAAGCCTGCTCCATGGGCCAGGGGGAAATTCCATGGTCCCACAGCAGGCACAGTGAAAGCCTCTGCTCAGCATTAGTGGAGAAGCTCCGCCCAGCTATCACAAGGCTGGAAGGCCCTGAGGCAGAAGTAGCACAGCTGGGTGAGCTAACCACAGACTTCAGTAGATACCCATAGCTCTGCTGTGGTCCAGAGTGGACAACTGAGATCTTGCAGGCCCTGACAGTGACAGAGATGTGAATCTAGGCAAACCTGCTCCTGGCTGCTGTGAAAGCACATAACACTGCTGCAGACCCTAAGGAGGGAGCACGTCTAGGTGGTCTGTGACAGTAGGCACCAGCAACCTGAGGCTCCCTTGCGATTGTCCCCACAGCTGACAAGAGACCCCACAGGACAACTGTGACCACGAGGAGGGGCCCAGGCCCAGTCACCAACAACTGACAGGGATCCTGATCAGTGCAGATTAAACAGCTGCTCCCCCCGACTCTAGTAGATCAAGTGGAAGCAACTAAACTATCTCTATGTGGATGCACAAATACACATCATCAAGCAATATGAAAAAATATATTAAATCTCCAGAACAGAAGAAAAATGACAAGTACCCAGAAAACAATCTGAAAGACACTGAAATCTATAACCTAAATGACAATGAATTCAAAACAGCCATCATTTGGGGCTGGCCCCATGGCCGAGTGGTTAAGTTCATGCACTCTGCTGCAGGCAGCCCACTGTTTCGTTGGTTCAAATCCTGGGTGTGGACATGGCACTGCTCATCAAACCATGCTGAGCCAGCATCCCACATGCCACAACTAGAAGGACACAACAAAGAATAAACAACTATGTACCGGGGGGGTTTTGGGGAGAAAAAGGAAAAAAATAAAATAAAAAACAACAACCATCATTAAAAAACTCAATGAGTTAAAAGAGAATACAGATAGAAAATTCAACAAGTTCAGGAGCTAGGTCACAAAAGAGCTTGATACTATAAAGAAGAACCAATCAGAAATATTGCAGATGAAGAACACATTGGAGGAGATTAAGAGAAATCAGGACTCTCTGAACACTAGTGTCAATAATATGGAGGACAGAATTAGCAATTTGGAGGATAGAAATATAGAAATGCTGCAGTTAGAGGAGGAGAGAGAACTAAGACTAAAAAGAAATGAAGAAACTCTCAGAGAAATATCCGACTCAATTAAGAAAAGTGACATAAGGATTATAGGTATCCCAGAGGGAGAAGAGAAGGAGAAGGGGGCAGAAAGCCTGTTCAAAGAAATAATGGCTGAGAACTTCCTAAACCTGGGGAGAGAAATGGAACTCCATGTGAAAAAAGCTAATACATCTCCAAAGTTTATCAATGTTAGAAGACCAACCCCAAGGCACATAGTAGTGAAACTTGCAAAAGTCAATGACAAAGAGAAAATGCTAAGGGCAGCAAGGCAGAAGAAAATAACATACAAAGGAACACCCATAAGGCTTTCAGTAGATTTCTCAGCAGATAGGTTACAGGCTAGAAGAGTGGAATGATATATTCAAAACTCTGAAGCACAAAAACTTGCAGCCAAGAATATTCTAACCAGCCAAAATATCCTTCAAATATGATGGAAAAATAAAAACTTTCCCAGATAAACAAAAGTTAAGGGAGTTCATTGCCACAAGACCTCCACTACAAGAAATGCTCAGGAAGAACCTCATACCTGAAAAATCAAAAAAAGGAAAGGGATTACAAAACACAGAACAAAGGAGATAAATAGAAAAAATCAGAAAGCTGCAGCTGTTCAGCAGAATAGGTTAGCAAAAGGTAAGTATAACATTAAAGATAAAAGGAAGGGAAACATCAAGAATAAATATAATCTTATCATTTTAATCACAAACTCACAACACAAGAAGGAAGGAAAAAAATATGACAATAACAACCTAGAAGGGGAAGAGGAAAGGGTTGGAACATCTTAATCTAAGGAAATAAGAGGTTATCAGAAAGTGGACTATCTCATTTATGAGATGCTTTATACAAACCACATGGTAATCACTAAACAAATAATAAGAATAAAGCCACAAATTACAAATAAGAAGAAAGCCAATATAGAAATCTACCGACCTGAATTAGTAGTCCAAAAATCATGGGATGAGAAACACTGGAAATGCAAGAGAACCGGAAAACAAGTGATAAAATGGCAAAGGTAGGCCCCCACATTTCAATAATCAAACTAAATGTAAATGGATTGAACTGTCCAATCAAAAGACACAGAGTGGCAGGTTGGATTAAAGAACAAGATCCAACAATATGCTGCCTCCAGGAAACACACCTCAGCCCAAAATACAAACACAGACTCAGAGTGGAGGGATGGAAGACGATACTCCAAGGTAATAATTAACATAAGAAAGCAGGTGTCACCATACTTATAGCAGACAAAGTAGACTTCAAAACAGAACAGATAACGAAAGACAAAGAGGGGCAGTTTATAATGATAAAAGGGACACTCCACCAAGATGACATAACACTTATAACTATATATGCACCCAACACAGGAGCACCAAAATATGTAAAACAACTATTAACAAAGCTAAAAAGAAACATCAACATCAATACAATAATGGTAGGGGATGTCAACACCCCATTAACACCAATGGATAGATCATCCAGACAGAAAGTCAACAAGAAAATTATAGAATTAAATGAAAAATTAGACCAGATAGACTTAATAGATATATATATAGAACACTCCATCCAAAAACAGCAGGTTACATATTCTTCTCTAGTGCTCATGGAAAATTCTCAGGCATAGACCATATCTTGGGAAACAAAGTAAGCCTCAACAAATTCAAGAGGGTTGAAATAATAGCAATATGATCTTTTCCCATTATAATGCTATGAAACTAGAAATCAAATACTAGGATAAAGCTGGGAAAGGGGCAAAAATGTGGAGACTAAACAACATGCTACTGAACAAACAATGGATTATTGAAGAAATTAAAGAAGAAATCAACTATTATCTGGAGTCAAGTGAAAATGAAAACACATCATACCATTTCATTTGGGACACAGCAAAAGCCGTCCTAAGAGGGAAATTCATTGCAATACAGGCTCACCCCAATAAACAAGAAAAATCTCAGATAAGCAATCTCAAATGACACCTAACAGAATTAGAAAAAGAAGAACAAACAAAGCCGAAAGTCAGTAGACGGAGGGAAATAATAAAAATTAGAGCAGAAATAAACGATATTGAAACAAAAAAAGACAGTAGAAAGGATCAATGAAACAAATAGTTGGTTCTTCAAAAAAATTAAGAAAATTGACAAACCCTTAACCAGATTCACTAAGAAAAAAAGACAGAAGACTCAAATAAGTAAAATTAGAAATGAGAGAGGAGAACTCACAATGGACTCCACAGAAATACAAAGCATCATAAGAAAATACTATGGAAAAATATGCCAACAAATTGGACAACCTAGAAGAAACGGATAAGTTCTTAGACTCTTATAACCTCCCAAAACAGAAGCAGGAAGAAATACAGAATCTGAATAGACCAATTACAAGTGATGAAATCAAGAAAGTAATCAAAAACCTCCCCCAAAATAAAAGTCCAGGATCAGACGGCTTCTCTGGAGAATTCTACCAAACATTCAAAGAAGATTTAATACCTATCCTTCTCAAACTCTTCCAGAAAATTGAGGAAGATGGAGCTCTCCCAAACACATTCTATGAAGCCATCATCACCCTGATCCCAAAACCTGAAAGGGCAAGACAAAGAAGTAAAACTACAGGCCAGTATCACTGATGAACAAAGACACAAAAATCCTCACGATTTTGGCAAACTGAATACAGCTATACATTAAAAATATCATGCAAAATGATCAAGTGGCATTTACACCAGGGACACAGGGATGGCTCAACATCTGCAAGTCAAGCAGTGTGATACACTCCCTTAACAAAATGAGAAACAAAAACCACATGATCATCTCAATAGACACAGAGAAAGTATTCAACAAGATCCAACATCCATTTATGATAAAGACTCTCAATAAAGTGGGTATAGAAGGAAAGTACCTCAACATAATAAAGGCCATATATGACAAACCCACAGCCAACATCATACTCAATGGGCAAAAACTGAAAGCCATCCCTCTGAGAACAGGAACAAGACAAGGTTGTCCACTCTCCCCACTCTTATTCAGCATAGTACTGGAGGTTTTGGCCAGAGAAATTAGGCAGGAAAAGCAAATAAAAGGAATCCAACTAGGAAATGAAGAAGTGAAACTCTCGCTGTTTGCAGATGACATGATC
This sequence comes from Equus quagga, assembly GCF_021613505.1. Lineage (NCBI taxonomy): Eukaryota > Metazoa > Chordata > Mammalia > Perissodactyla > Equidae > Equus > Equus quagga. The sequence goes on from NC_060276.1 coordinate 76,512,022, forward strand.
TTATATATAGAAAACCCCAAAGAATCCATAGGAAAACTATTAGAAATAATCAACAGCTACAGCAAAGTTGCACAGTATAAAGTGAACATACATAAATCACTAGCAATTCTATACTCTAACAACGAACCAACAGAAAAGAACTCAAGAACTCAATCCCGTTCACAACTGCAACAAAAAGACTAAATATCTTGGGATAAATTTAACCAAGGAAGTGAAAGAACTATAGAATGAAAACTACAAGGCTTTCCTGAAAGAAATTGATGATGACCTAAAGAGATGGAAAGACATTCCATGCACATGAATTGGAAGGATAAACATAGCTAAAATGTCCATACTACCTAAAGCAATCTACAGATTCAAGGCTATCCTAATCAGAAGCCCAATGACATTCTTTACAGAAATAGAACAAAGAATGCTAAAATTCATATGGGGCAACAAAAGACCCTGAATTGCTAAAGCAATCCTGAGAAAAAAGAACAAAAGCTGCAGGCATCACAATCCCTGAGTTCAAAGCATACTACAAAGTTACAGTAATCAAAACAGCATGGTACTGGTACTAAAACGTAGCACAGATAAATGGAACAGAATTGAAAGACGATAAATAAAACCACACATCTATGGATAGCTAGTCTTCAACAGAGGAGCTTAGGACATACAATGGAGAAAAGAAAGTCTCTTCAAAAAATGGTGCTGGGAAAACTGAACAGCCACATGGAAAGAATTAAAATTGACCATTCTTTATCACCATTCACAAAAATAAACTCAAAATACATCAAAGACCTAAAGATTAGACCTGAAACAATAAGTCTTCTAGAAGAGAATATAGGCAGTACACTCTTTGACATCGGTATCAAAAGGATCATTCCAGACACCATAACTCCTCAGATGAAGGAAACAATAGAAAGAATAAACAAGTGGGACTTCATCAGACTAAAGAGCTTCTTCAAAGCAAGGGAAAACAGGATGGAGACAAAAAAACAACTCACTAGTTGGGAAAAAATATTTACAAGTTATTTATCCAACAAAGGGTTAATCTCCATAATACATAAAGAACTCACACAGCTCAACAACAAAAAAATCAAACAACCCGATCAAAAAATTGGCAGGGGACATGAACAGACATTTCTCCAAAGAAGATATACGGATGGCCAATGGACACATGAAAAGATGCTCATCATCACTAATCATCAGGGAAATGCAAATAAAAACTACACTAAGATATCACCTTACCCCTATTAGAATGGCAAAAATAACCAAAAACAAATGTGAAAAATGTTGGAGAGGTTGTGGAGAAAAAGGAACCCTCATACACTTTTGGTGGGAATGCAAACTGGTGCAGCCACTATGGAAAACAGTATGGAGATTTCTCAAAAAATTAAAAATAGAAATACCGTATGACCCAGCCATCCCACTACTGGGCATGTATCCAAAGCACTTGAAATCAGCAATTCCAAAAGTCCCATGCACCCCTATGTTCATTGCAGCAGTATTTACAATAGCCAAGATGTGGAAGCAACCTAAGTGCCCATCAACTGATGTTTGGATAAAGAAGATATGGTATATATATACAATGGAATACTACTCAGCTGTAGAAAAGGATAAAATTGCCCCATTTGCAACAATATGGATGGACCTTGAAGGTATCATGTTAAGTGAAATAATCCAGATAGAGAAAGACGAACTCTGTATGACTCCACTCATAGGTGGAAGTTAAACCTATAGACAAAGAGAACTGATTGCTGGTTATCAGGGGAAAGGTGGGGAGGGGGGAGGGCACAAAGGGTGAATTGGTACACGTACAATATGAGTAACAATAATGTACAACTGAAATTTCACAAGGTTCTAAACTATCATAATCTTAATAAAAAGTTAAAAGAAATATCAAACAGAAATTATGGAGTTGAAAGACAAAGCATGAAATGAAAAATGCAATGCAACAGAGGACTCAGTTATTCAGAAGATAGAATCAGTTAACTTTAAGACAGGTTATTTGAAATGATCTAGGCAGAGAAGAAAAAAATAAAAAGTACTGAAAAAGAGGAAAAGAGCCCTACATGAATTAAGGACAACATCAATTAAATAATGTTTGCATTGACCGGGGGATCATGTAGGACTCCCGCTGCCGGTACAGGGGAAACCCGCTGACGGGGCAAAGCTTCCATGTGCGGGGACCCCATAAACCCAGGGCCCCAGGAGACCAGAGAACAGAACTGATCCGAATCCAGATCAGTGCGTGAGAAAAATCACCCCTCCCCCCTGGCAAACCGTGCTGGGTGCCGCCATCTTGCCCAAAGGTAGAGAGCTCAGAACATGCGGTTCTCGATGCCCATCTAGTGGCGACAGGCTGTAACTGCAACTGAATTCTACCACCATGCAAAAAAACTGCTCCTCTACCATCCAGCAATTTATAAAGGCCCCAGACCAGAAGGAAAACAATAAAAACACAGAATTAAGTCCTGAGGACTTGGAAATAAGTAAACTAAGTGAAAATGAATTCAGAGCAGCTATAACAAAAAAACCTCAATGAGGTAGAGAGAAAGATATAGAAACAAGACAACAAGTTCTGGAGTTACTTCAGAAAAGAGATTGAAATTATAAAGAAGAATGAAAGAGAATTGCTAGATGTGAAAAACACAATGGACCAGATAAAACAGAATACAGATTCCCTGAATGCCCGGGTAGACACCATAGAAGAGAAAATTAGCATAATCAAAGATAGACAGGCTGAATGGCTCCAGACAGAGGAAGAAAGAGAACTAAGGATTAAAAGGAATAACAAAAGTATTAGAGAGATAGCAGATTCAATGAGGAGAAAGAATCTAAGGATCATAGCAATTCCTGAGAATGTGGAAAAGGAAAATGGAGCAGAAAGTGTGCTTAATGAAATTATAGAAGAGAACTTCCCAAATCTAGGGATTAAGGGAGAAGGGTGTGTAGAGGAAGCTTTCAGATCTCCTAGATTTGTCAATGTAAAAAGACCTACTGCAAGGCATATAGTAGTACAAATACCAAAAATGAAAGACAAAGAAAGAATACTCAGGGCAGCAAGACAGAAGACAATAACCTACAAAGGAACTCCTATCAGAATTTCAGTGGATTTCTCTACAGAAACCTTACAAGCTAGGAGAGAATGGAATGACATATTCAAAACTTTATAAGATAAAAATCTTCAGCCAAGAATACTCTATCCAGCAAGAATATCCTTCAGATATGAGGGAGAAATTAAATCTTTCCCAAACAAACAAAAGTTAAGGGAATTTGTAACCAAAAGTCCTCCACTACAAGAAATCCTCAAGAAGGCTCTCATAACTTAACAAAGAAAAAAGGGAGAAAGGGGTCACAAACCACAGAGTAGGGAGACAGATAAATAGAACCAGAATATGATAGCAAATATTCAACTACAGCATTAGGATAAAGGTAAGGAAACTACCAAAGCAAAGATGATCTTATCACTCTAACTACAAACTCATAACACGAGTTGGAATAAGAAATGAAAATAATAATTTAGGAGGGGAAGAGCAAAGGGACTAAATCAGTCTAGGCCAAGTAAGTAAGAGACCATGAGAGAATAGACTATATTATACATGAGATTCTAAATACAAACTTCAGGGTAGTCACTAAACTAAAAAACAGAACACAGCCACAAAACATAAATAAGGAAAAATCTAAGAAACCAAGCATAAGAAATTGCAGTATCAAATTGGTAGGCTAAAGCACACAGGAAGAGAAAAGCAGGAAAGCCAGATAATGAGCAACAGATTGACAGCATTAAGTCCACATGCATCAATAATCACTCTCAATGTAAACGGATTGAACTCTCCAATAAAAAGACACAGAGTGGCAAAATGGATTAAAGAACAAGATCCAAGAATTTGTTGCCTCCAGGAAACACACCTCAGCCCCAAGGACAAACACAGGCTCAGAGTGAAGGGGTGGAAGACAATACTTCAAGCTAATAGCAAGGAAAAAAAGCAGGTGTTTCAATTCTTATATCAGACAATGTCGATTTCAAAATAAGACAGGTAAAGAGAGACACACAGGGGCAATATATAATGATCAAAGGGACACTTCATCAAGAAATAACGCTTATAAATATCTATGCACCCAACATAGGAGCACCAAGGTTCATAAAGCAACTATTAACAGACCTAAAGGAAGATGTTAAAAACAACACAATAATAGTAGGGGACCTCAACACCCCACTCACATCAATAGACAGATCATCCAGACAGAAAATCAACAAGGAAATAGTGGAGCTAAACGAAAAACTAAAACAATTGGACCTAATAGACATATATAGATCACTTCATCCTAAAACAGCAGATTACACATTCTTCTCAAGTGCACATGGAACATTCTCAAGGATAGACCATATGTTGGGAAACAAGGCAAGCCTCTACAAATTTAAAAAAATTGAAATAATAACAAGCATTTTCTCCGATCATAATGCTAGAAATTAATTACAAGAAAAAAGCTGAGAAAGGCACAAAGATGTGGAGACTAAACAACACACTACTGAACAAGCAATGGATCACTGAAGAAATCAAAGAAGAAATCAGAAAATACCTGGAAACTAATGAAAATGATAACATGCCATACCAACTCATATGGGATACAGTAAAAGCTGTATTAAGAGGAAAATTCATTGCAATACAGGCACATCTTAACAAACAAGAAAAATCCCAAATAAGCAATCTTAAACTACACCTAACCGAACTAGAGAAAGAAGAACAAATAAAGCCCAAAGTCAGCAGAAGGAGAGAAATAATAAAAATCAGAGCAGAAATAAATACTATTGAAATGAAAAAGGCAGTAGAAAGTATCAATGAAACAAAGAGCTGGTTCTTTGAGAAGATAAATAAAATTGACAAACCCCTAGCCAGACTTACAAAGAAAAAAATGGAGAAAGCTCAAATAAACAAAATCAGAAATGAAAGAGGAGAAATAACAACAGATTGTGCAGAAATACAATGGATTATAAGAGAATACTATGAAAAACTCTATGCTAACAGAATGGATAACCTAGAGGAAATGGATAAATTCTTGGACTCCTACAATCTCCCAAAATCACTCAAGAAGAAGCAGACAATTTGAACAGACCAATCACAAGGAAAGAGATTGAAACAGCAATCAGAAACATCCCAAAGAATAAAACCCCGGGACCAGATGGCTGACCTGGGAAATTCTACCAAACTTTCAGAGAGGATTTAATACCTATCCTTTTCAAGCTATTCCAAAAAATTAGGGAGGATGGAACACTTCCTAACACATTCTATGAGGCCAACAAAATGCTGATACCAAAGCCTGACAAGGACACCACGAAAAAAGAGAACTACAGGCCAATATCACTGATGAACATAGATGCAAAAATTCTAAACAAAGTTTTGGCCACCAGAATTCATCAAAAGGATCATACATCATGATCAATTAGGATTCATACTAGGGATACAGGGATGGTTCAACATCCACAAATCAATCAACGTGATACACCACATCAACAAACTGAGGAATAAAAACCACATGATCATCTCAATAGATGCAGAGAAAGCATTTGACAAGATCCAACAGCAATTTATGATAAAAACTCTGAACAAAATGGGCATGGAAGGGAACTACCTGAACATAATAAAGGCCATATATGACAAACCCACAGCCAACATCATACTCAATGGCAAAAACCGAGCGCCATTCCCCTGAAAACAGGAATGAGACAAGGATGCCCTCTATCACCACTATTATTTAACATAGTACTGGAGGTCCTGGCCAGAGCAATCAGGCAAGAAAAAGGAACAAAAGGAACCCAAATAGGGAGGGAAGAAGTGAAACTCTCGCTGATTGCAGACGACATGATCTTATATATAGAAAACCCCAAAGAATCCATTGGAAAACTCTTAGAAGTAATCGACAACTACAGCAGAGTTGCAGGGTACAAAATCAATTTGCATAAATCAGTAGCATTTCTGTATTCTAATAACTAACAGAAAAAGAACTCAAGAACACAATACCATTCACAATTGAAACAAAAAGAATAAAATACCTCAGAGTAAATTTAACTAAGGAAGTGAAAGACCTATACCACGAAAATTATAAGGCCTTTCTGAGAGAATTGGATGACGACAAAAAGAGATGGAAAGACATTCCATCTACATGGATTGGAAGAATAAACATAGTTAAAATGTCCGTTGTACCTAAAGCAATCTACAGATTCAACTCTATCCCAATCAGAAGCCCAATGACATTCTTTACAGAATTAGAACAAAGAATCCTAAAATTTATATGGGGCAACAAAAGACCCTGAATTGCTAAAGCAATCCTGAGAAAAAAGAACAAAAGCTGCAGGCATCACAATCCCTGACTTCAAAACTTACTACAAAGCTACAGTAATCAAAACAGCATGGTACTGGTACAAAAACGGGTGCACAGATCAATGGAGCAGAATTGAAAACTCAGAAATAAAACCACACATCTATGGACAGCTTATCTTCAACAAAGGAGCTGAGAGCATACAATGGAGAAAAGAAAGTCTTTTCAACATATGGTGCTGGGAAAACTGGAAAGCCATATGAAAAGAATGAAAATTGACCATTCTTTTTCAACATTCACCAAAATAAACTCAAAATGGATCAAAGACCTAAAGGTGAGACCTGAACCCATAAGGCTTCTAGAAGAAAATGTAGGCAGTACACTCTTTGACATCAGTATTAAAAGGATCTTTTCAGATACCATGTCTTCTCAGAGAAGGGAAACAATAGAAAGAATAAACAAATGGGACTTCATCAGACTAAAGAGCGTCTTCAAGGCAAATGAACACAGGATTGAAACAAAAAAACAACCCACTAACTGGGAAAAAATATTTGCAAGTCATATATCTGACAAAAGCTTAATATCCATAATATATAAAGAACTCTCACAATTCAACAACAAAAACTCAAACAACCCGATCAAAAAATGGGCTGGAGACATGAACAGACATTTCTCCAAAGAAGATATACGGATGGCCAATAGGCACATGAAAAGATGCTCGTCATCGCTGATCATCAGGGAAATGCAAATCAAAACTACACTAAGATATCACCTTACACCCATTAGAATGACAAAAATATCTAAATCTAATAGTAGCAAATGTTGGAGAGGTTGTGGAGAAAAAGGAACCCTCATACACTGCTGGCGGGAATGCAAACTGGTGCAGCCACTATGGAAAACAGTATGGAGATTTCTCAAAAAATTAAAAATAGAATTACCATATGAGCCAGCCATTCCACTACTGGGTATCTATCCAAAGAGCTTGAAGTAAGCAATTCCAAAAGTCCTATGCACCCCAATGTTCATTGCAGCATTATTTACAATAGCCAAGACATGGAAGCAACCTAAGTGCCCATCAACAGATGAATGGATAAAGAAGATGTGTTATATATGTACAATGGAATACTACTTAGACATAAAACAGAACAAAATCATCCTATTTGCAACAACATGGATGGACCTTGAGGGAATTATGTTAAGTGAAATAAGCCAGTTAGAGAAGGATAATCTCTGTATGACTCCACTCATATGAGGAATTTAAAAATGTGAACAAAGAGAACAGATTAGTGGCTACCAGAGGAAAGGTGGGGTGGGGGGTGGGCACAAAGGGTGAAGGGGTGCACCTACAACACGAATGACAAGCATTAATGTACAACTGAAATTTCACGAGATTGTAACCTATCATTAACTCAATTAAAAAAAATAATGTTTGCATCATGGCAGTACCAGAAGAAGAGAGAAAGGGGGAGAGAGCTTATTTAAAGAAATAATGGCTAAAAAATTCACATATGTGGTGAGAGATACAGACATCTTGGCACATGAAGCTCATAGGTTCTCACACAGCTTCAACCTAAAGAGGAGTTCACCAAGGCACCTTATAATAAAACTGTGAAAAAATAAAAGTCAGAGAGAATTTTGAGAGCAGCAAGAGGAAAAGAATCTAATTTTATCTGAGGGAATACCCATAATGTTACCAGAAGATTTTTCAACAAAAACTTTGCATCAGGAAACAGTAGGATGATATATTCATGGTGCTAAAAGAAAAAAGTACTTCCAACAAAAAACATTTTACCTGGCAAAGCTGTCCTTGAGAAATAGAAAGGCAATGAAGACTTTCCCAGAGAAACAAAACCTGAGGTAGTTCATCAACACTAGACTGGCCTTGAAAGAATTGCTAAAGTGAGTTCTTCAAGCTGAAATGAAAGGATGCTGTTCAGTAACATGAAAACTTGAAACTAACTGGTAAAGCTAGTATATAATCAAATTCAGAATACTCTATGTAAAAGTGATATGTAAATTCCTTAAATCAACTATAAGGGCTAAAAGACAAAAATATTAAAAATAACTACAGCTACAATAATTTGTTAATGGATATGCAATATAAACAGTGTATATAATGTTACAGAGAACCTGGAATCTTCATAGGAATATAAAATGATGCAGCTACGTTGGAAAATATTTTCACATTTTCTCAAAATGTTCATCACGGTGTTACCATATGATCCAATAATTCCACTCTTAAATATATACCTAAGGAAAATAAAACATATGTCCATACAAAAACTTATACATGAATGTGCTCAGCAGCGTTACTCATAATCACCAAATTCTAGGGAAAAAAACCAAATATTCATCAATTAATGAATGGATAAAGGAAAGGTATATTATTACATATTATTTTTCAGCAATAAAAAGAATTGAAATATAGGTACATAGTACAATATGGACAAACCCTAAAATTATATTAAAATATATTAAAAACCACTGAATTTTACACTTCAAGTAAGGTGAATTTTAAGTATGTGAATTATATATCTTTAAAGCTGTAACAAAAATAGTGTGTGTGTGTGTGTGTGTGTGCACCACTAACCAAAAAAATGCTGGAATATGTATATTAATATGAAGGAAATTAGATTTTAGAGAAAAAATATTACAGAAATAATAGGACTGTTTCGTGAAAGTAAAATTGTCAGTTTATCAAGTATCAATTCCTAAAAGTATGCACCTAATAATAGTGTTTCAAAATACATGAAATAATAACTGACAGAATTGAAAGGAGAAATGGACAAACCTATAATTTTATCAGGTCCCTCAAAACCACTCTCCAAATAATCTATAGAACACACAAACAGACAATAAGTAAATATATAGAAGATCTGACTCACACTAGAAATCAAATTGAACTAATTGAAATTTATAAAATATTCTACACAGAGAAAGCAAAATATATATTCTTCAAAAATGCACTTGAAACAGATAGATCATGTTCTTGGGCCTAAAATAATTCATATTAAAATGAAAAGGGTTTAAATAATACAATATATACTCTCTGTTTTACTTAATTTTGATTGATTTATCTCCTAAATGATTTAAGGCTATTATCAATAGGATTCTAAGCAAGAAAATGAAGCCAACACACAATATTAATCACACCACTCACCCCAGGGTTCTAGTTGAACAATTCTCATAAACTATTAGTGGTCACCATCAGCTTTCTTGAGCTGCCTTAAGTTTCTCCTTAAATCTCCACTTGAAGGACATCAGCAACATGGCAACATGGCAGAGTGAGCTGTTCACTTTGTCTCTCCTCCCTTTGAACTACAACTAAATGGACATTCACTGATGAATGGAGGAAGCCCACACAGCACAACAGGACACCTGAGAGACACACACAGTTATATATCTGAGGGTGGATGGACTGGACCCCAGGGAAGTGGCAGAGATAAATGAGCACACCCTGCTCTCCCCCAGTAGCCCTATGAACCCACATGAGTACTTTCCAACCTGTCACAAGCACCCCAAAAGTGGGAACACACACTGGGGTGACCATAGGAGGAGGCAGTGGTAACCTGTAGCCCACACTCATGATTGCTCTCTCAGTCAGGAGGGGGAGCCCACTGTGTTCCTGTGCTGCCAAGGAGTGGCCCTAGCTCAGTCCAGTGAGGTCAGAGACCACAGAAGATCACTTTCCTGACAGAGAGGGGGAGCCCATAGTGCCCCTGTAGCACCAAGGAGTGGTCCTAGACTGGGCCTCAGCAAGGAACTCCCACCCACCAAGCACAGCAATCCCATGAACGGAGACTGCAACAGATCTACATGCTTGGGCAAACAGACCCCAGGCCCATGAGTCCTCATAGTATTGCTGAGCCCCCAAAGAGAGAATGTGTCTCAGTGGATGTGGGAAGAGGCAGCGGCAGCTTTAAGCCTCCTGGTGATCACTTTCGTGGCAGGGAGGGGGAGCTCATAGTGTCCCTGAGGCACAAAAGAATGGCCCTAGCTCAGTCCAGCAAGGAAGCCTCACCTGTGAAGCACAGTCCATGCAAGCACCTGAAAGCACCCCAGGCTGGGGCAAGCACCCATAATACTCCCACAGCTTCCAGAAGACAGGGTGGGTCCATACACTTTGCTCTTGCTTCCCCCTGGCTGTAATTGGTGGCATCTGAATCCTAAGAATATCACAAATGCCCTGACAAAAGATGAGTTCATCAAACACCACAAAAAACTGAAGCAACAATTCAGACCAGAAGCAAAATGACAATTCTCCAGAAACCAATCCTGAAGACACAGAAATTTACAACGAAAATGACAGAGAATTCAAAATAGCTGTCATAAGGAAACTCAATGACTTACAAGAAGACATAGAAGACAATTCAAGGAGTTCAGCAATAGAATGAATCTTTTCACCAAAGAGATTGAAACTATGAAAAAATATCAAGCAGAAATGCTGGATATGAAAAACACAATTAATGAAATAAAAATAATCTAGAATCCTTAATAAATAGAACTGATGTTATGGAGGAAAGAATTAGTGTTCTAGATGATAAAAATGTAGAAATTCTGCAGGTGGAGGAGGAGACAGAACCAAGATTTTTAAAAAATGAAGGAATTCTTTGAGAAATATCTGACTCAATTAAGAATACCAACATAATGATCATAGGTATTCTAGAGGAAGTAGAGAAGGAGAAAGGAGAAGAGAGCTTGTTCAAAGAAATAATTTCTGAGAACGCCCCGGACCTGGGGATGGTTCTGGATTTACAAATAAAAGAAGTCAATAGAATGCCTAATTTCATAAATGCTAACAGACCTTCTCCAAAGCACATAATAGTAAAAGTGGCAAAAGTCAATGACAAAGAAAAAATATCAGGAGCAGTAAGGCAGAAGTAAATAACCTACAAAGGAAACTCTATCAGGCTTCCAGCAAATTTCTTGGCAGAAACCCTACAGGCCAGGAAAGAATGGAATGATATAATAAAAATGTTGACAGACAAAATCTTTCAGCCAAAAATACTCTATCCAGTGAAACTTTTCTTCACATACAATGGAGAAATAAAAGGTTTCCCAGATAAACAAAAGCTGAGGGAGTTCATCACCACTAGACATCCCATACAAGAAATGAAGATGCTCTCACACTGGCAAAGAACAGGCAAAGCTCTGAGCAAGGAGAAAAATAGACAGACATAATCAGAAACCTGCAGTTCTCTGCCAGAATAGGGAGGCAAAGGCTCAATTACAGCTTAAAAGAGAAAGGGAAATAAAGCATCAAAAGTAATGATAAACACTTCAACTTAGTCACAAACTCACAACATCAAAAACAGAACAATTTGTAATAACAACTACTCAGAAGGGGAGAGGAAAGGGAAGGAACCTGCTTAGGTGAATGGAGATAAGAGGCCATGAGAAAATGGACTATCTCATCCCAAATATCTTTCATACAATCCTCACAGTAACCACCGAACAAAAAATCAAAGCAGAGCCACAGTTCACAAAAATAGAGAAAACTGAGAAATCCTCCTTAGAAAACCATCAAAATGAAATGGTAGTCAGAAATACAAAGGAAGAGAAACAATGGAAATATAGAACAACCAGAAAACAAGAGACAAAATGCCAGTGTTAAGCCTTCGCATATCAATAATCACCCTAAATGTAAATGGATTGAATTCTCCAATAAAAAGACACAGAGTAGCTTGAGTGATTAAAAAACAAGATGCAACAATATACTGCCTCCAAGAAACGCATTTCAGTTCTAAGGACAAACACAGGCTTAGAATGAAGGGAGGGAAGACAATACTCCAAGCTAATGGCCAACAAAAAAAAGCAGGTGTTGCCATACTTTTCTCAGACAAAGCAGACTTTAAGTTAAAAAAGACAATGAGGGGCCAGCCCAGTGGTGCAGTGGTTAAGTTTTCATGTTCCACTTTGGCAGCCCAGGGTTGGCCGGTTCAGATCCTGGGTGTAGACCCACACATTGCTTATCAAGCCATGCTGTAGCAGCCATCCCACATATCAAGTAGAGGAGGATGGGCATGGACGTTAGCTCAGGGTCAGTCTTCCTCAGCAAAAAGAGGAGGATTGGTGGCAGATGGTAGCTCAGGGTTAATCTTTCTCAAAAAAAAAAAAAAGACAATGAAAGACAAAGAGTGGCAGTATATAATGATAAAAGTTACATTCCACTAAGAGGACATAACACATATTAATATATATGCACCTAACACAGGGGCACCAAAGTACATAAAGCAATTATTAACAGACCTAAAGGGAGAAATTAACAGCAACACAATAATAGTAAGGGACCTCAACACTGCACTTACTTCAATGGACAGACCATCCAGACAAAAAGTCAACAATGAAATAGTAGATTCAAATGAAACACTTGATCAGATGGACTTAATAGATATATAGAGAAGGCATTCTATCGCAAAACAGCAGAATATACATTCTTCTCAAGTGCACATGGATCATTCTCAAAGATAGACCATATATTTGGAAACAAGGCAAGTGTCAATAAATTTAAGAAGATTAACATCATTCCAACCATCTTTTCTGACCACAACACTATGAAGCTGGAAATCAACCACAAGAAAAAAACTGAAGAACTCACAAATATGTGGAGACTAAACAACATGCTATTGAACAACCATTGGATCATTGAAGACATCAAAGGGGAAATTCAAAAAAATACCTGGAAACAAACAAAAATGAAAATACAACATACCAACTCTTATGGGATGCAGGAAATGTGGTCATAAGAGGGAAATTCATAGCAATACAGGCCCATCTCAACAAACAAGTAAAATCTCAAATACGTAATCTTAAAATGCATATAAAAGACCTAGAAAAAGAATAACAAACAAAGCCCAAAATCAGCAGAAGGAGAGAAATAATAAAAATTACAGCAGAAACAAATGAAATACAGACTAAAAAGACAGTAGAAAGGGTTAACGAAACTAAGAGCTGGTTCTTTGAGCAGATAAACAAAACTGATAAACCTTTAGCCAGACTTACCAAGAGAAAAGGAGAGAAAGCTCAAATAAATAAAATTAGAAATGAAATAGGAGAAAATACAACAGATACTTCAGAAATACGAAGGACTATAAGAGAATACTATGAAAAACTCTATGCCCACAAGTTGAATAACCTAGAAGAAATGGCAGAATTCCTAGACTCATACAACCTCCCAAAACTGAATCAAGAAGAAATAGAGAATCTGAATAGATCAATCACAAATAAAGAGATTGAAGTAGTAATCGAAAACTTCCCAAAAAACAAAAGTCCAGGGCCAGATGGCTTCTCTGGAGAATTCTACCAAACATTCAAAGAAGATTCAATACCTATCCTTCTCAAACTATTCCAAAAAAATGGAAGAAGATTGAATGCTTCCTAACACATTATATGAGGCCAACATTACCCTCATACCAAAACCAGACAAGGACAATACAAAGAAGGGAAGCTACAGGCCAATATCACTGATGAACATAGATGCAAAAATCCTCAACAAAATATTGGCAAACCGAATACAGCAATACATGAAAAGGATCGTACACCATGATTCAAGTGTGATTTATTCCAGGGACGCAATGTTGGATCGACATCTGAAAATCAAACAATGTGATACACTACATTAACAAAATGAGGAATAAGAATCACATGATCATCTTGACAGATGCAGAGAAAGCATTTGACAAGATCCAACATCCATTTATGATAAAAAAAAAAAAACTCTCAGTAAAATGAGTATAGAAGGAAAGTACCTCCAAATAATATAGGCCATAAATGGAAAGCCCACAACTAACATCATACTCAATGGGAAAAATCGAAATCTACTCTTCTGGTATCAGGAACAAGATAAGGGTGCCCGCTCTCACCGCTCCTATTCAACATAAGACTGGAGGTTTTGGCCAGAACAATTAGGTAATAAAAAGAAATAAAAGGAATCCAAATTGGAAAGGAAGAATTGCAATTTTTGCTATTTGCAGATGACATGATTCTCCATATAGAAAACCCTAAAGAATCCACCATAAAACTATTAGAAATAATCGACAATGACAGCAAAGTTGCAGGGTAGAAAATAAATTTTAAAAAATCAGTTGCATTCCTATAAACTAACAATGAACTAACTGAAAGGGAAATCAAAGATACACTCCCATTTACAATCACAACAAAAAGAATAAAATAACTAGGAATAAACTTAACCAAAGGGTGAAAGATGTGTACTCTGAAAACTATAAGAGATTATTGAAAGAAATTGAAGAAGACATAAAGAAATGGAAAGATATCCCATGTTTATGGGTCAGAAGAATAAGTATACTTAAAATGTCCATACTACCTAAAGCAATCTATAGATTCAATGCAGTCCTAATCAGAATCCCAATGACATTCTTCACAAAGAATACAAAAATTTATGTGGAACTACAATAGACCCCAAATTGCCAAAGAAACCCTGAGAAAAAAGATCAAAGCTGGAGGCATCAAAATCTCTGACTTCAAAACGTATTATAAATCTATAGTAATCAAAATGGCAGGGTACTGGCGCAAAAGCAGCCAAACAGATCAATGGATCAGGATTGAAAGCCCAGAAATAAAACCACACATCTATGGACAGTTAATCTTTGATGAAGGAGCCAAGAACATACAGTGGAGAAAGGAAAGTCTCTTCAATAAATGGTCGTGGGAAAACTGGACAGCCACATGCAAAAGAATGAAAGCAGACCATTATCTTGCACCATACATAAAAATTAACTCTAAATGGATTAAAGATTTGAATGTAAGAGCTGAAACCATACAACTCCTAGAAGACAATATAGGCATTGGTATTAGCAACATCTTTTCAAATATCATGTATACTTGGGCAAGAGAAACAAAAGGAAAAGTTAACAAATGGGATTACATCAGACTAAAATGCTTCTGCAAAGCAAAGGAAACCATGAAAAAAATGGAAAGACAACCCAACCCACCAACTGGGAGAAAATATTTGCAAATCATTTATTAGACAAGGAATTGATCTCCAAAATACATAAAGAGCTCATACAACTCAACAACAACAAAAAAACAAACAACCCAATCAAAAAATGGGGAGAGGATATGAACAGACATTTTTCCAAGGAAGATATACAGATATACAGACACATGAAATGATGCTCAACATCACTAATTATTAAGGAAATGCAAATCAAAACTATGATGAGATATCACCTTACACCTGTCAGAATGGGTTTAATTACCAAGACATAAAATAACAAATGCTGGAGAGGATGTGGAGAAAAGAGAATGCCCATACACTGCTGGTGGAAATGCAAAGTGGTGCAGCCACTGTGGAACACAGAGTGGCGATTTCTCAAAAAATTACAAATAGAAATACCATATGACCCGGCTATCCCCCTACTGGGTATTTATCCAAAGAACTTGAAATCAATGATCCAAAGAGATTTATGCACCCTTATGTTCATTGCAGCATTATTCACAACAGCCAAGGTGTGGAAGCAACCTAAATGTCCCTCTACAGATGAATGGACATAGAATATGTGGCATATATATACAAGAGAATACTACTCAGCTGTAAAAAAAGACAAAGTGGTCCCATTTGCAACAACATGGATGGACCTTGAGGGTATGATGTTAAGCCAAATAAGCTGGAGAGGGAAAGACAAATACTGCATGATTTCACTCATATGTGGAAGATAACTAATACATGGATAAAGAGAACAGATTAGTGGTTACCAAAGGGGAAGGGGTTTGGGGGTGGGCAAAAGGGATAAAGGGGCACATATGTATGGTGGTGGATAAAAATTAGACTACTGGGGATGAACACAATGAAGTGTATTCAAAAATTGATAAGCCATAAGGTGCACTCAAAATTACACAATGTTATAAACCGTTATAATCCCAATAAAATTACTTGAAAAAAAAAACTTTCCAATTCTCAAATCAAAAATAAAAATCTCCAGCTGACTCAACGCATTAATCTAGGTAAAGCAGTATATATTAGCAATTGCACATAATCCACCCTGGCCCACAAGTAGGAAGTTTAGTACAATTCTATCATTGTACTGAGATGGGAGTGACATGAATGTTTTCTAAGACCAAGGTGATGTTTCCTCAAATACTTGGAAGTCTCTTATTACCAATCTTAGGAGACAAATCACAATTTTTAGGGGAAGAAAGCATGCTATGCATGGCTTCTCTACAGTAAGTAAAATCTCTAGGGTACACATGGTGGTGTTTTTGACTATTGGTGTCCCTCTATTGAGAATTATATCAGTTGGAGGACACAGATTGACTGCCTCCAGTTGACTCCTGACCTTAATATTCCCCATTTAGTTGAATAATTACATCTAGTCCTTGTGTTTTGGAAGGACTGCCTGAGGGTAGTCAGTTCAATGTGCTGTGTTTGTCCACACCATCAGATGGATAGCATTTGTGTACCCCATAGAATAACTAATATTGGGAGTGAGAAAGACTTCTGGAGGTGTTTTACATGGGAGATGCAGGAGCTGGAACTCTGCTCTCTTGCTTCTGACAGGATTCTTGATAAGATTAGGGGGAATGATGATCAAATTTGGGAAGTGTCATCTGGAAGGGAATGGCAGATCCAGCAGTTTGTTAAATTTAAGGTACTTGCAATGGTTTAAGAGCCAGAGTGTGTTTTTTTAGTGAGGAAGATTCCAAGGGTAGTTTTTATAGACAAAAGTGTAGTAATACCTCTCTTTCTCCCCCATATTTCCTGGGTTCTAAGGTGTTCCTTCTTCAAGTGCTGGGTTGTTGCTCTTTCTTCACCTCCATAAAATTTGAATGTTCCTTTTCACTAAGTATAACTTCAACTTTTTTCCCCAAGAATTCTCTATTCATCCCCAAACTTTTAATCTGGTAAGTCTAAGCGCAACAGAGAAGACAAGGGAATCTTTATAAACCTAACTAGCAAGTTTGAATTCCCTAGACCCACTTTTGGCCAGATCTGCAGGATATACCCACCAGGCTAACCTGTTGATTGATGGTAGGGGAAAGAAAGAAACGTCATGCCCAGGAATGATCAGGAAGGTGTACTAAATTTTAAAAATAAGTCTATGCAACCTCTCTACTTTTTTATCCGGATTATTACCCAGGAAGTAGACAAGAGGAGATGATTCCTTTCTCAGGGCAGCAACATTTAATGACCAACCTGCCTTGCTAAGATGTGTAGACCAGGAGGAGGTGCGGGAGATAGAGTCAGAAACATGTTTGAGTCAATTTTTGAGAAGGCATTGCTAAGGCTCAATAATATTAGATGCCCTTGGATAGTAGGATGCATAAGAGGTCTGTCAAATGTCTTGATATTAGTCCATTGTTGAGTGGCCTTTGAAATAAAATTACACCATCTGCAGAATACAAATGGTTTGGAAAGCGAAAGACATAATATAGAATAATTTTAAGTGGCACAATTGTGCGCTTGGGGTCAGTTGATCATACTAGAAGAGCAACATTTTAACCTGTAAACATCAATAGTAGTGAGGTACATTCAGAAGCTGCAAGAGGAGAGTCAGAGTCAAAGGTCAGATATAGTCAATCCATCAGGATTAGGTGGATGTCACAATGCATGCAATATGGCTTCTACACTATGAGACAAATGCCACAACTCATGCAATATGGCTTCTCTATTATGAGACAAATGTGTTAACTTTTATCAGGAGTCACATATCTGACATGCACTAGTAGAGTCTTCAAGAGAATGAACCCTCACCATGGGTATCTATATGAGAGATCTTGATAATTTCATCAGCAGCAGGATTTGTTTCCATATTTTATGGCTTTAAAGAAGGGTGTCTTTAATTTTCCAGACTATAGTTTTCCAAGTGCCATACCAAAATTTGGACCATTGGCAGTGGCCCCCAAATTGAGCTCTGCCCACTAACCAGAGCACTCATGTCCACTTTCATTTCTGCATAGCTGATTCTGAGGCTGAACACCCATAGC
Organism: Equus quagga; assembly: GCF_021613505.1. NCBI lineage: Eukaryota > Metazoa > Chordata > Mammalia > Perissodactyla > Equidae > Equus > Equus quagga. The sequence continues at coordinate 76,530,268 of NC_060276.1, forward strand.
AGCCAGTAAATACCATCAGTTTTTAGCTTAACCTATCCTTTATTGAGTCAGGTTCAAATATTTCAGGAAAATTTGTGAATAGAGCGCTCTGGCTGAGCCAGTGGTTTTGCTTCAAGCAGCAGAGAGAGTGAAAGGCAATTTTCCCCAGAGAGATAGCTACCACTCTTACACATAAAGCAGAGATGACTATTGGGGCAGATGACTATGCTCTTGATTTTACCATTTCCATTTGATAGTGAAGCTTGTTGGCCCTTGCCACATTGACAGTCATTGAGTCAGAACTGATCAACTCCAAAATGGGACTATCAGGCCAGATATGCACAGATCCTCCATGAAGCAAGTCTGCACTTTTTGAAAAACTCTAATTGCAAGCTATTAACTGCCTTTCAAAATGGATGTACCTGGTAGCTATATCAGGAAGGCAACAAATCCAACTCCCCAGGTGATGTCTCTGGGTGTTGACTGCTTTTTTTTTTTTTTTTTTTTTTGCCGGTGCCTCCAATCAGCAAAATCATCAGTCACAGAGATTTGTACTGTACCCAATACCCAAGAAACTGAATAAGGTCTGGGCCTTATTTTTAGTGGCAAAGTATCTGAAGATACATCAGTATTTCCTTGACTGTCAGAGGGTTCAACGTACTGAATCAGCCCAAATAGTCTGAAGAAATTACTTGGCAAGTAGGCCCCTGAATTTGGGGGCATAAATTAGCCACACTTGCTTGCAGAGATGTGTTTACCATTGAGACTGTCCAACCAAAAGAACATCATTTACATCATGAAAAGGTTGGATACCAGTGGGTAGAGGCACTCATGCTAAATCCTGACCCACCCACTAGAAAAATTTTATTGGAATTTGTCCCACTAACACTTCTCTCTACCTCTGTCTGTCCCAGCTGGTGATGATTCCCTCTGGTACTTGTGAAATGGGGAAGTACAAGCATATGACCTATAAACCTCTGTCTTTCATATGTAGAAGCAACAATAACAATTCATTGAACTGTCTCAAAGCCCCCCCCCCCCCCCCAAGATCACATTAGGTTACATACCCCATTGTGAATTATGCCCAGACCTCAAAGGCTGTTTTGGGGGGCTTGTTTTCCCCACATGGGACCAGGTAGGATGATGTCTTAAGGATCTATATCCAACAGAGCTATAAAAACTTGTGCCTCTCCCCTTCCTGAAATTCCTGACCATGCATATGCCTTATAGGCCCTCTTGGGGACAGAGAAACTTCAGGTTCACCACTAATCACCTTTCTGCTTAAAGCAGCTGAGGTCAGGGAAGAGAGAGAACCAGGAATTATAGAATGCAGAGAGAGGGACTGAGAAGGATGAGAGAGAGAAACTCCACATCAATAAGCAAGGCATATTTACATTAGGTTTTGAGTGGCCAGCAGTGCATAGTGAAGATCAACCAAACTGCTCAGGTTTTTGATCCACTGAAAACTCTATATCCTCATTGCTGATACCATTTATTTCTGGTTTTGCAACTCATTGACTCAGCAGCATGATACCATCCCTTCCTCCTCCTACCCAGAGGAGAATGAACAACCACCAAAGCATTATTCAAGCAGCTTGTTTAAATCCTGCACACTAGCCCTCAGTTTCTTTAATAGGTAGGAGAGAAGTAGGGCCCAACTCCACTCCACGTCAATCCAGTAGGGCAAGAGCATTTGCTCTCTGATCCCAGGGAGTCTTCTCATATTCCCTAAGCAGGTCTGTGAAGTGCCCTTGTTCTTTCCTTTTCCAGAAAACCATGTCTCATCTTTATTACTCAAACTGTAAAAAATTGTGAAGACTTTGAGATCTTACACTACTTGCAAGCTCACAAGATAGCATACCATAGTTTCATAGATGTTGGCAGAAGGTAGGAAACTCTTAGGTCAGAGTTCGTATTGGTTAATATTTGCATTAATTCCCCTTGCCCCCTGTCTCAAATCCCACAGGAGGAATGAGGACCAGCCATCCAAATGTTGACATATAAATACTCTTAAAAAGATATTTGAAGACAAAGCTGTTACAAGAAATGCAGAAATGTCATGGAGAATTATCTCAACAATATTCATCCTTTGTTTCTACAACATCTTGGCTTCTGCCAAATTTTATCGTAAATGTGTATGGTGATTTCAAGTCTGATGAAAGAAAAAGACAAGACCACAAGATGGCAGTAGTACACAGCACGCTTCATTTGGAAAGTGCTTTGCTGGGTTGCAGGAGAGGGGAAGTCCCTCACAGTAGAAGACTTTCCAGAAGCAGTTGCAGGAGGCCATCATCCATAAGAGGAAGAGGAGAATTGGAGAAGAGGCTTAAATGTCTATGTGATGTCACTCAGCAGCAAGGTAGGGAGTCTCTGGGTCAGAGAGCTCTGTGGGGCAGCAGCAGTTTTGGGGATTTTATAGCCCCAGAGTTGTCTTAACTATGGCTTGCAGGTGTTGAGTGCACTTTCATAGGAGATGTAACACACGTAGGCTCTAAATGGCTACACATATGCTTATTTGGGCTATATTTAAAGCAATTGCCTGTGTAAAAATTTGATTTTGGCTCCCATGAGTTTTGAACTAATAGTCATAGTCTGCTGTGAAGAAGTAAACAATATAGGAGCCAATAAATGGAGCCTATCTTTAACTCATTTATATAACAATCCATGCCTTGGCTCCAGGTTGAATTATAGTCTAAGTTGTATGTTATTTCACAATGTCTGAGCTTGGAGCCAGCAATAAAGCATCCTCAGACCCGGAACCCTATAAGCCTACAAAGTAGGATTTAAAAGCCAGTTTGCAGTCAGTCTGCCCACTTAGTAGGGGATAGCCAGGAGAATAGATTAGAAAAGAAGATTTTGATTTGATAAACGTGTTAGTCAACAGAGTGACATTATGGCTGCTTTGGTATATGTCTCTGGCTATCTGTAAAACTTGGTTTTTCTATCCATAAGTAGCAAGATATATTGGCAAGCATACAGCCCTTCCTTCAGCAGTCAATAAGTAATCTAGGGCTATGCAGTTGTTCAACACCAAAAGTATCTAGTAAAGTACTGGGTACAAAAGTAACCCCTAAGGTACAGTAAGATTCAGCCCAGATTTCCTATCCTTTGGTTGTTCATTTAATTTGTGTGGCTAATTCATTGGGCATGGCTATCGGTGTTTCTTTTAATAGTTGTGTGGTGTCCTGCACATATGCTGTTCCTATTGATCTCAAATTAGTGATCCTAGTGACAAATAGAAATGGCAAGCAATAGGATATATTGGAGTATATGAGGAAGCCACTTGGTGTAAACCTAATTCAGCCTGACTTTGTTTTTTCCAAAAGGGTCTAATGTGGCCGTTGAGCACTCATTGTATATCTGCTTTAAACATTTACTATGGCAAGAACAAATGCCCTTAAGATAAAGGTGCAACTTCCCCCCACATTGGCATTTCCTTAAGGATAAGCATCTTTCCTTAGGCTAGGAACTGATTGCTGTGCTCACCTTTGACCACCCAGCTCACCTGTGACCACCCAGCTTGAGACAACAGACCTGCCACCCTTCTGTGTCCACCGAGACAGACCTACCTGCTGTGTCAATCAATCGCTGTGCCAACAGAGCAGTCTCACGACTATTGTAAAAGGGACATTTCAATCATATGTGAAACATCCTGTTTGGGGGTATATAACCACTCTGTATACCCCACTTCTTCAGTGCCGTTTCTTCCCTGGGCTGTGGTCCTCATATTTTAGCTCAGAATAAACTCACCCAAATTTTCACTTATAGATTGGTTATGGATTATTTTTGTCGAAATTAGAGTGCTTAGTACCACGGAGACTATTGAGAAAGCTCATTTGTGACATTGGAGAGCTGTGTCTAGTGTAGTTTTAAAGGGGAAGTACTGAGGGCTACCGCTGCTGAATAAAATTCTACTGGAATTTTGAGCCAAACCCAAGTGCAGAAAATATTGTTCAGGATTAGATGAGGAGAAGATTGTGATATGGGAAGCCATTTGACTTCCTTGCAGGACCACTAGGTGCTCTCTGCTGCCTGTATTCTTTTTGTTCTTGTCACGGTAAGTTTGTGTGGCTTAATACAATTCCAGGTGGTGTTAATAGGAGCATAAAATGTCATAATCAGACCGGCTTGTGTGTTATCTGCCTTGCATTCAGCACCTGGGTTAACTAAATCCATTATGGGCTCAGCTCACCATTGTCTACATATTTGTGTGAGATTAGCCTCTGGACATTGTTTTTGGATGTCAGTGGTTAGATCATCTTGATAAGTGAAGTTTACATGGGAACTTGGCCAGGGGAGAGGTGTTATGCTATGTGTTCTAAAATCTGCCAGCCAGAAGAAAGCCCAGCATGTGGTTAGATTTACCATATTATGTATTGCTGTGGCTCAGGCTTTATGCAGGCTTGGTTTGGTGGGTAATGGGTGTACATTGTGCTTGAGTTTCCTGCCAGAGCCGATTGTAAATATCATCAGTGTGTTCCCATGGGTGTTGAACAGGTTTTGAGGTGCTCTCAGCAGTTCAAAAAAAAAAGTCAGCTTAGCCACTTATGAAATTAGATCCTCTACTATGGGGCACTCACCTATGAGATTCTCACAAGAGGACCAAGTTATTTCAAAAATAGATACCAATTGTGTATTATACATTTGGCCCAATTTTGTCCCTGTTATTGTGTCATTGCTATGTTTCAATGGGGAACCACCTGCTCCATCAACTCCATTCTAGCAAAAACTTTAATAGGGGAGCTATTTGTATAGCTTTTTAATAGCCACAAGTGTATTCCCTTAGAAGGTGGTGGTGTGACTACACCAATAAATTTCCTCCCATGTTACTTTCCCTACCAGGCTTCTCATTATTGCTTCTGTTTTCTGAAGGTTGGGGTGTGTATATCTTTTAAAAGAGTGCCCAGAAAAAAAAAAAAAACATTGAGCAGCAATTCCCCTCAAATATTTTCTAAGTTCTCATTAATTGTGGTTTTGATAGGCCCGGCAAATTGAGCCAAACCCAAGTGCAGAAAATAGCTGTAATAGCTATAAGCCAGTAGTTGTCAATTTGGCTGGATCAACTCATGCAGAGAACATCAAGATTTCTACATGGGATCAAATGTGTTTCTGTTAGAATTGTCTTTGCTGTAACACTATGTAACAGAGCTATGATAGTTCACTGTGGGCAACCAGCAATGCAATTGTTGTAGAATCCACTTCCGTTAATTGTTATGTAAAACTTGCTGTTGGTATTGTGAGAAGCCTAAGTTAAGGAAGAATTCCCAAGCTGGTTGCAGTCTCAGGTGTTTTGCACATGTTTTGGCTCAGATAATATTATGTAGTACATATTGCCTTCCTTTTCTGTTTCTTTTATTATAATTTTAATAGAATAGCCATATCTCTAAGTATATATTTTGGAATATCCATCTTGAATTTTACTTTGAAACACACACAAATACTCTGTAGAAAAACATGTTCACTTTTTGTCTTAGAAAAACTTGCTCTTTAACCTCAGATAATAACGATGCTATGCTCTTCCAGGCACCATTCTATGTTCTTTATACATGTGGGCTCACTTAATCCTCACTCCCACCATTTGAGCTGATACCTCATTTTACAGCTTGGGAAACTAAGGCTGAGAGAACCTAAGTACCTTGCCAATTCAAACTTGGGAGGCAGGTTCCAGAGGCTGAGTTCTGTTTTTGTAATCCATTTCTTTTTTATTGTGGCAAAATACACAGAACACAAAATTTACTATCTTAACCATTTTTAAGTTTACAGTTCAGTGGTATTAAGTATATTCATATTGTTGTGCAACAATCATGACCATCCATCTCCGAAACTCTTTTTGAGAAACTGGAAACTGTATCCATGAAACAAAAACCTACCATGACTGCTTCCCTCCACTGCCTGGCAACAACCATTCTGCTTTCCTTTTTTATCTACCCTTTTCCCCCATAAACCAGCCTCTGGTAACCAACATTTCACTCTCTTTTACCATGAGTTCAGCTTTTACTTTTTAAATTCCACATATAAGTGATATCATGCAATATTTATCTATCTCTATGTGGCTTATTTAACTCAACATAATGCCCTCAATGATTCATCCATGTTCTTGCAAATGACCTGATTTTCTTCTTTTTTAAGGTTGGATAATACCCCATTGTTTATATATACCACATTTTCTTTATTCACTCATCAGTCAATGGACATTTTGGTTGTTTGCTTATTGAGGCCACTGTGAATAACGCTGCAATGAACATGGGAAAGCAGAAATCTCCTTGAGACAGTGGTTTTATAACCTTCGGATATATATCCAGAAGTGAGATTACTATATCATATGGTGGATCTATTTATAATTTTTGAAGAACCTCCATACTGTTTTCCATAATATCGATACCAATTTACATTCCCACAGTGTACAAAGTTTCCTTTTTTTCTCCACAACCTCACCAACACTTGTTATTTCTTGTCTTTTGATAATAGCCATCCTAACTGGTGTGAGGTGATATCTCATTGTGGTTTTGATTTGCATTTCCCTAATGATTAATAACGTTGAGCATCTTTTCATACACCTGTTGTCCATTTGTATGTCTTCTTTGGAAAAATGTCAATATAGGTCATTTGCCCATTTTTTAAATTGGATTAAGTGATTTTTGCTATTGAGTTATAAGTGTTCTTTACATGTTTTGGATATTAACTGCTTATCAGATATATAGGTTGCAAATATTTTCTCATATTCTGTAGGTTCCCTTTTCATTTTTTGATTGTTTCCTTTGCTAGGCAGGAACTTTTTGGTTTGATGTAATTCTACTTGTTTACTTTTTCTTTTTTGCCTGTACTTTTGGTGTCAAATTCATAAAACATTGCCAAGACAAATGTCAATGAGCTTTTCCCTGATGTTTTCTTCTTGGAGTTTTATAGTTTCAGGTCTTATGTTTAAGTCTTTAATCTATTTTGAGTTAATTTTTATGTATGGTGTGAGATAAGGATCCACTTTCATTCTTTTGCATGTGGATATCCAATTCTCTCAATACAATTTATTGAAGAGACAATACTTTCCCATTGTATATTCTTGGCACCGTTGACAAAAATTAGTTCACCATAAATGTGTGGGTTTTTTATGAGCTCTCTATTCTGTTCCATTGGTACGTGAGTCATTTTATGACAATACCATACTGTTTTGATTACTATGCTTTGTAATATAGTTTGAAATCAGGAAGTGCCTCCAGCTATATTCATCTTGCTCAAGATAGCCTTAGCTCTCAGGGTCTTTTGTGGTTCTATACTAATTTGAGGAAGTTTTTTCCTATTTCTCTGAAAAAAGACATGAGAATTCTCATAGTTATTGTGTTGAATCTGTGTATCACTTTGGGTAGTATAGACACTTTAACAATGATAATTCTTCCAATCCATGAACACAGTATAGCTTTCTATTTATTTTTTACTTCAATTTCTCTCATCAACGTTTCATAGTTTTCAGTGTACAGATCTTTCATGTACTTTGTTAAATTTACTCCTATGTATTTTATTACTTATGATGCTATTGTAAATGAGATTATTTTCTTTATGTTTTTTGATCATTGTTAATGTATAGAAAAGCAACTGCTTTCGGTATGTTGATTTTGTATCCTGCAACTTTACTGAATTTGTGTATCAGTTCTAATAGTATTTTGGTGGTGGGTTTAGGGTTTTCTATATACACAATTATGTCATCTAAAAACAGACAATTTAACATCTTCCTTTTTTATTTGGATGCCTTTTACTTCTTTTTCTTGCTTTGAAGTAAAAGTTGTCTCATAGAGCTTAGAAGCCATCTATGAGTAACCAATCATGTCACAGAGAATGACTTAGATGGAAGGCTGTTGCTAGTGGTAGTATAGATAGAAGGAGTGCTAGCCTCAGTGTTATTGTCTGTGGATGTGTTACTAAGACTGACCAACTGAAATAATTATAATGGTTCCCACTGTCCCAAATCTGACCTGTATTATGTTTCCCCAGGGTGTGCATATGGCATGCTGTTTCCATACATACCTTTTCTGCAGTAGGGACTAGATTGTCAGGGCTAGGTTGATCTATCATTGGCTGTATAGTTGACATTGGTGAGAGTAGAAACTTCTCAGGTAAGGAAAGAGCAGAATGACAGAGTAGGGGTAAAAGTTGGAAGTCATCTCTGGCCAGCTCTAGGGGATCTGATTTTACCCTAGGGATCACCTAAATTGTGATACGCAGTCCAGGGGTGATTAGTTCCACCTGCTGGGTGGCAGGAGCAGGTCAAGGCTTGTTCCACAGAGCCTTTAGTGGAGCAAAGTACATGGGTGGAAATTGAAGACTGTTCTCTTTTCAGATAATGTGGGTGATTTGCTTAGATTATGCTGGATGACAAGCAGATGCAGACTTAGAATAGACTTAGAGTTAGTGGTCCATGCCAGGTCCTTGTCAAGATTGATGAAGAAATGGACAAGCTCTGGATTTTCTATAAGGTAGAAGGAGAAGTTGAAGGTACTAGGTAGATATTTCTTTGCTGAGGGTTGTTATGTCAGGGCTCCCATTTACATTAAAAGGGGTAATCATGTTGTGTCCAGTGTGGGTACATATACCAACAGAGGGTGCAGCATCTCTTTTGGTGGGGATCTCCTTATTTGTTGTGAATTTAAATATGGTATAGTTGTGACATTGGGGCATGGCTTTAACTTAACCATGACTGTGGGCAGCATTTTTGACCTTTTGGGATGCTATTGTCCTGCAAGTTCTCTCAGTTGCCCTTGTTTTAAAGCCTATTATGTCATTCTTGATACTGGCTAGTATAGGATCATAGACTAGGTAAAAATATCCAAGTTATGTTCTTTTTTAAGGCCCATGTTGTGCTTGCTTTGCAGAGAATTGGGAGTCTTTATCTGACTGTATAATTTCACACAACTTTGGTACTCCCAAAGCCTGTAAAAGCCATTTTGGTAACTCCCCAATAACATTAGCATAGGTTGATGCCTTACATAGGTAAGCCAATAGTAAGTCTGTGTATGTATCTACCATAGTTAAGGTTTAATAGGTTCTGCTTCTTCAGAGAGAGGCCCAGTGAAGTTGATTTGACAGTTCTGATGTGGCCCTTCTCTAAATTTCTCCTCCTATGCAGCACATCTAAGTGTCTAGATTTCTGGCATGTGATAGAGTCCCTAATGGCTTTATGCAAATGTCTCTCTGCCAGGTTGATTCCTCTATGAACAATCAATTTTTACAACCCAATGATGCCCAAATGCCCCTACTTCTAATGTGTCCATTGATAATAAAGTAGGGTGGCTCATCCCAAAGTTTTGGGATCTCCCGCTCTTTCAAGAGGCTTAAATCTCTTTGGTGGTTTATTTAGTCAGCATTGGTGTTGTTCTGTGCCTCCTCCATGTTTTGTTTGGTGAAACCTGAGGTATGGTGTACTAAGATGGGAAGAATGAGGGCTAATATGATCATTTTCTCCATGTTGACTTATTCCAAATGTCTCAGCCTTCTATTTTCCAGCCCTGAGTTTGTTAAAGTTTTGATGAAGTAGTCAGCCCACTGACTAGGAGTCAGTGAAAATATGAACCTTAGAAAAATGTTTGTCAAAGGCATTCTCTATTTCTCAGACTACTGAATACAGCGTGGTCCATTGGGCATTTTTGTCTACCGCCTTAATGGAAATTGTAGTATTTGTATAAGGGTAATAGGCTGTGGTGTCCATTGTCTAGTCACTTTATCCCCTGTGCCTACTCCATTGGTAAAGAAAACCATTGCTTTTCTTGTATTGAGAGTGCTGACCATCCTCCCTCCAGTTGCCATTGATCAAGAGCCAGAGGCATTTCTGGGGGTTTTGGCAAGTTAACCTCAGTAGCAAGGTATGCAACTGTATCCTCATGGAGTAGTGAAACTTTAGCAGGGCCAGGTTTAGCTCAATCCTATAGATACCATTTTAATAAAGAGCCCTTTGTTGCCAATCCGATTTTACAAGGAAATTTTTTCATTACCTAGGGCATAATAGGAATATCGGTCCATAGGGTAATTGGCTCTGCCCCAGTAAGACCTTCAGTTTGAATAAGTGCCCCATGTTCTTCCAGAAGGTACCTCTCTAGTGGTGAATACTTTAACCTGAGTCTAGAAGGTACTTACAGTGAAAGCCTATTGGTAGACATTTACCTGTCCATTTGGCCCAGAGGCTCCAGAAAGCACACTTGAGGGTGACAGAAACTTCTAATTGCATGTTCTGTCCTTGAGGGCACTAGAGGTAGGGCCAAAGTAATAGCTTCCTTTAGTTTATCTAATGCCTGTTGTTCCTCAGTTTCCCACTGAAAAATGGATTTATGGATGTTTCAATAGACACCTTAAGGGGGGTCAGCAAATAATGGATGTGAGGAATGTATTGCTGCCAGGATTGGATCATTCCTATCAAATGTTGGTGCTTTTTTTTTTTTTTTTTTTTTTTTTTACCAGTGTGGAAAGTGTGGGCTCTAGGAAATTATCTTTTAACAGATTGGGAATAGTTCACCCTTCTGAGTTCCAGATATAGCCAAAAAATTTAACAGAGTGGTACAGGCCTTGGGTCTTATGCTGTATAATTGTTCATCTCCTCTAGTGAGATGTTTACTCAGTGTAGTTGTGATAACAAAAAAGCTGTTTTGAGTTGCTACCTAGGCATTTTACATTATGACAGCCCTGCTGACACCCAAAGTCTGGACATTTATATAAGGACCTGAGGTTAGGATTCCTGCCAAAAGTTGCCACCTTGCTTTTCCTAGAGCACCTTTTTAAATGACCACTCAGAGTTAAGTCTGCAAAAATTAGTGACTGCCACCCGAACCACCTTACTATAGGTGCTTGCTACCCAGCTCACTCTTTCTCTCTTGCTTGTTCATGACCCGGGACAGAGGACTGCCCATTCCTCAGTTCATTGCACCCCTATTTAGGTTTATTACTTACCAGTAATAAACCTACTTATTCCCGGTAAGTAATAAACCTTGTCACTTTACTACCTTTGTGTGAGTGTATTAAAACTGCACCTTCAATCAAAACAGCACTTGAGTTTTCACTTCCTAAAAGTGGGAGCTCATATTTCTGGGGTGCCAACTGATGGCCCCTTGTGGATGGTTTTCTGCCTTCTCATTCAGCAAGTCATAACCTGCATATTTTTCTTCTTTTTTATCGAGGGATATTGACATATAAATTTTATTAGTTTCACGTGTACAACATAATGATTTGATATTTGCTTATATTGCAAAAGGATCACCATAAATCCAGTTTATATCAGTCAAAGTACATAGTTACAAAAATATTTTTTTCTTGTGATGAGAACTTTTAAGATCTATTCTCTAAGCAACTTTGAAATATATAATATAGTCACCATGTTGTACATTACAGCCCCATGACTTGCTTATTTTATAACTGGAAGTATGTTTGACCCCCCTCACCAATTTTGCACACCACCCACCTCATGCCTCTGGAAACCACCAATCTGTTCTCTGTATCTATGAGCTTGGGGTTTTTTTAATTCCACATATAAGTGAGATCATATGGTATTTGTCTTTCTCTCTCTGACTTATGTCACTTAGCATAATGCCCTCAAGGTCCATCCATGTCGTGACAAATGACAAGATTTCATTCTTTTTATGGCTGAATAATATTCCATTGTGTGTATATGTGTGTGTGTGTGTGTGTGTATACATAACATTTTCTTTATGGATTAATCTGTTGATGGACACAGGGTGTTTCTATATCTTGTCTATCATAAATAACACTGCAAAAAACATGGGGGTGCATGTATATTTTTGAGTTAGTGTTTTCATTCTTTTCATATAAATACCCAGAAGTAGAATTACTGGATCATATGTTAGTTCTATTTTTAATTCTTTGAAGAATCTTCATACTGTTTCCCATAGTGGCTGCACTAATTTACATTCCCATCAACAGTGCACAGGAGTTGCCTTTCCTCCATTTCCTCATTCACTTTCATTGTTTCTTGTGTTTTTGATAATAGCCATTCTAACAGGTAAGAGGTGATATCTCATTGTGGTTTTCATTTGCATTTCCCTGATAGTTAGTGATGTTGAGCATCTTTTCACAAATTTATGGGCCATCTGGATGTCTTCTTTGGAAAAATGTCTATTCAGATCTTCTGCCCAGCTTTTAATCAGAATGTTTTTTCACTACTGGTCTGTATGAGTTCTTTATATATTTTGAATATTAATCCCTTGTCAGATATATGATTAGCAAAACTTTTCTCCCATTCAGTAGATTGTCTTTTGTATTCTTTTGATGGGTTTCATTGCTGTGCAGAAGCTTTTTAATTTTATGTAGTCCCACATGTTTATCTTTGCTTTTGTTGCCTTTGTTTATAGAGTTATATCCAAACACTCTTCTCCAAGACTAATGTCAAGGAGATTACCACCTATATTTTCTTCTAGGAGGTTTATAGTTTCAGGTCTTATAGTCAAGTCATTAATACAATTGGAGTTAATTTTTGTGTATGGTATAAGATAGTGGTCCAGGTTCATTCTTTTGCATGTGGCTGTCCAGTTTTCCCAACACCATTTATTGTACTGTCCCTTCCCCATTGTATATTCTTGGCTCCTTTGTCAAAAATTACTTGACCATATATGTGTGAGTTTATTTCTGGGCTCTGTATTCTGATCCAATGAGCTATGTGTCTGTTTTTATGACGATACCATACTGCTCTGAATACTATATCTTTGTAATATAGTTTTAAATCAAGGAGCATGATGCCTCCAGCTTTGCTCTTCTTTCTCGAGACTGCTTTCATTTTTCAAGGTCTTTTGTGGTTCCATAAAAATTTTAGGATTGTTTGCTTTATTTCTGTAAAAAACACCATTGGAATTTTGGTGGAGTTTGCAGTGAATCTATAGATGGCTTTGGGTAATATGAACCTTTTAATGGTGTTAATTATTCCAATCCATGAGCATGGAATATATTTTCATTTATTTGTGTCTTCTTCAATTTCTTTCATCAATGTCTTGTAGTATTCAGCATACAGGTCTTTCACTTTGGTTAAATTTATTTTTAGGTATTTTATTTTTTGCTGAAATTGTAAGTGGAATCGTTTTCTTAATTTGTCTTATAGTTTATTATTACTGTATAGAAATACAACAGATTTTTACATATTGATTTTATACTGCCAACTTTGCTGAATTCAGTTATTAGTTCTAACAGCTTTTGGTGAGTCTTAGAGATTTCTATATATAATATCATGTCATCTGCAAATAGAGTTTTTCTTCTTCCTTTCCAAATTGGATGCTTTTTACGTCTTTTTCTTCCCTAATTGCTCTGGCTAGGACTTCCAATATTTTGTTGAATAAAAGTGGTGAGAGTGGGCATCTTTATGTTATTTCTGATCTTTGAGGAAAAGCTTTTAGCTTTTCACCATTGAGTATTATGTGTTCCTTGGTCCTGTGGGACACAAGTGGAAGCCCTGCTGTCCACTAGACTAGGTGATCTGGAAGTGTCCTCTAGAGAACAGTTTGAAAATTGGGGCTTGACATAAGTGTATAAGCTCCTTTCTGGTAAATATTAGTGAGCTCTAGCAAGGCAGAGGGAGAGCAAAAAGATGGTATCCTCTAACCTACATTCCCTGAGAGCACCTTCATAGGCCTCTAGATTTGTGTCAAACCCGAATCCTGCCCTTCAGGGCAAAGCTCTAGGACAATAAAATAGGCCTCTTTTGCAGAAAGACTGGGTATGTGTTCCAGTCTGATGTCTGTGCAGTGCCCTGGGGATGGCAGTCTGCCAAAAACTGTCTCACTATTAGAGTACTGTGGGACCAGGGAACACAAGCCCCTTTGGCCACCAGAGACAGGTATTAAAGGGGTATCCCTTGAGTGGCGGTTGCAAAAACCAAGGCACCAGCCATAAAAATTGGAGCATCAGATGTGTGCAAAACATCCCCTCCAGGAGATACTGGTCCTTTGGAGCATGGCAGAGAAAATGTGAAGATAGCACCCACCAAGGGGGAAAATCACAAAAAGGTATAGAGTTTTAAAAAAGGTGGTGCCTGCAGGATTTAGCAAGACAGACAGACAGCACAAAAATGGTGCCCACCAGCACCTCTCTCCCCAGAGAATATCCCACAGGCCCCAGTCCTTCAGGCTGATGTTTCAATTTGTTTTATTTAGGTAACATTGGTTTATAACATATAAATTTCAGGTGTATATATCATTATATTTTGACTTCTGCATACACTAAATTGTGTTCACCACCAAGTCTAGTTTCCATCCGTCATCATACAAATGTCCCCATTTATACTTTCACCCTCCCCCGTACCTCCCTTCCCCTCTAATAACCACCAATCTGTTCTCTGTATCTATGTCTTTGTTGTTGTTGTTTTTTAATCTTCCACATATGAGTGAAATCATACAGTATTTGTTTTTCTCCGTCTGACTTATTTTGCTTAGCATAAGGCCCTCAACATCCATCCATGTCACAAATGGCAAGATTTAATCTTTTATGTGGCTTAGTATTCTCGTGTGTGTATGTGTGTATCACAACTTCTTTATCCATTCATCCATTGATGGGCATTTAGGTTGTTTACAAGTCTTGGCTATTGTGAACAATTCTGCAATGAACATAGGGGTGCCTATATCTTTTTGAATTAGTGTTTTTGTATTCTTTGAATAAATAAACAGTAGTGGAATAGCTGGATCATATGGTAGTTCTATTTTTAATTTTTTGAGTAGTCTCCATACTGTTTTCCATAGTGGCCACACCAGTTTACACTTGTACCAGCAGTGTACAAGGGTTCCCTTTTACATCCTCTCCAATACTTGATATTTCTTGTCTTTTTAATAATAGCCATTCTGACTGCCTTGAGGGGATATTTCACTGTGGCTTTGATTTGCATTTCCCTAATAATTAGTAATATTGAACATCTTTTCATGTGTCTTCTGGCCATCTGTATATCCACTTTGGAAAAAATGTTCAGGTCCTTTGCTCATTTTTACATCAAATTTTTTGGGTTTTTTTGTTGTTGAGTGGTATGAGTTATTTATATATTTTGGAGATTAACCCCTTATTGGATATATGATTTGAAAATATCTTCTCCCAATTGTTAGGTTGTATTTTCATTTGGTTGATGGTTTCCTTCACTGTGAAGAAGCTTTTTAATTTGATGTAGTCCCATTTGTTTATTTTTTCTTTTGTTTACCTCGACTGAGGAGACATATCCAAAAAGATACTGTGAAGACCAATCTCAAGAGCATACTGCCTAGGTTTTCTTCTAGAATTTTTATGGTTTCAAGTCTTACATTCAAGTCTTTAATCAATTTTGAGTTATTTTTTGTGTATGGTATAAATAATGGTCTACTTTAATTGTTTTTTGCACGTGGTTGTCCAGTTTTCCCAACAGCATTTATTAAAGAGACTTTCCTTTCTCCATTGTATGTCCTTGCCTCTTTGTCAAAATTAGGTGTCCGAAAATGTTTCGGTTTATTTCTGGACTCTCAATTTTGTTCCATGATCTGCGTGTCTTGTTTTTCTGCCAGTACCATGCTGTATTGGTTACTATAGATTTATAGTATACTTTGAAATCAAGGAGTGTGATATCTCCAGATTTCTTCTTTTTTCTCAGGATTGCTTTTGCTGTTCAGAGTCTTTTGTTATTTATATAAATTTTAGGATTGTTTGTTCCATTTTTATGAAAAATGCCTGGGATTTTCATAAGGATTGCATTGAATCTGATGATAGTTTTAGGTAATATGGACATTTTAAGTATGTTAATTCTTCCAATCCATGAACATGGAATATCTTTCCATTTCTTTGTCTTCTTTCATTCTTTTCAACAGTCTTATAGTTTTCAGTATGCAGGTCTTTCACCTCCTTGGTTAAATTTATTCCCAAGCATTTTATTCTTTTGGTTGTGATCGAAAACGAGATAGTAGGCTTGATTTCTCTTTCTGCTAGTTTGTTGTCAATGTATAGAAACACAACTGATTTTTGTATGTTGATTTTGTACCCTGCAACTTTACTGTATTGCTTCATTTCTAATAGTTTTTCATGAATTCTTTAGAGTTTTCTAAATATAAGATGGCATCCAAAGTAGTGACAATTTTACTTCTTCCTTTCCAATTTGGATAACTTTTATATTTCTTTCTTGCCTAATTGCTCTGGCTAGAATTTGCAGTACTATGTTGAATAAGATGGCAAGAGTGAACATCCTTGTCTTGTTCCTGATCTTAGAGGGGTAGCTTTCTGTTTTTCACTGTTAAATATGATGTTAGCTTTGAGTTTGTCATATATGACCTTTATTATGTTAAGGTACTTTCCTTCTATTTCAATTTTATTGAGAGTTTTTATCATAAATGGATGCTGAATCTTGTCAAATGCTTTCTCTGCATCTATTGAGATGATCATGTGATTTTTATTCCTCATTCATTAATGTGGTTTATCACATTGATTGATTTGTAGATGTTGAAAAATCCATGCATCCCTGAAATAAGTCCCACTTGATCGTCGTGTATTATTCTTTTAACATATTGTTGTATCAAATTTGCTAATATTTTAAGATTTTTGCATCTATGTTCATGAGTAAGATTGGCCTATAATTTTCTTTTTTTGTCTTGTCTTTGTCTGGGTTTGGTATCAGTGTAATGTTGGCATTGTAAAATGAGTTTGGATGCATCCCCTCCTCTTCCATATTTTGAGAGAGTTTGAGATGGATAGGTATTAAATCTTCTTTGAATATTTGGTAGCATTTACCAGATAAGCTATCTGAGCCTGGAACTTTGGTTTTTGGGGAGTTTTTTGATTACTGTTTTAATCTCCTTACTAGTAATTGGTCTATTCAGATTCTCTAATTCTTCTTGATTCAGTTTTGGAAAGTTGTATGATTCTTAGAATTTATCCCTATCTTCTAGGTTATATAAACTTTTGGTGTATAGCTTTGCATTGTATTCTCTTGTAATTCTTTGTATTTATGTTGGTATCCATTGTAATGTCTCCTCTTTCATTGCTAATTTTATTTATTTGAGTCTTCTCTCTTTTTGTCTTAGTGAATCTAAGTAAAGAATTGTTCATTTTGTTTATCTTTCAACGAACAAGCTCAGTTTCATGATCTTTTCTATTGTCCTTTTATTCTCTATTTCATTTATTTTCACTTTGATTTTTATTATTTTTTTCCTTGTACTGTTTTGTGGCTTCATTTGTTCTCTATTTTTAGTTCCTTTAGGTATAATGCTGGATTTTTTATTTGAGATTGTTCTTGTTTTTTGAGGTTGGCCTGTATTGCTATATACGTCCCTTCTAGTACTGCTTTTGATGTAGCCCATAGATTTTGGTATGTTGTGTTTTCATTTTCATTTGTCTCCATGTACTTTTTGATTTCTCCTTTTATTTCTTCATTGCTCCAATAGTTTTTCAATAGGATGTTGTTTATTATAGACATATTTGTGACTTTGCCAGCTTTCTTCTTGTAGTTGATTTCTATTTTCATATCATTGTGGTCAGAAAGATGCTTGATATGATTTAATCTTCTTAAATTTATTGAGACTTCTTTTGTTTCACATCATACAGTCTATCTTTGAGAATGTTCCATGTGCACTTGAGAAGATTGTGTATTCTACTGTTTTTGGATACAATGTTCTCTATATATTTTAAGTCCATCTGGTCTAATGTTTCATTTAATGCTGATATTTCCTTGTTGACTTCCTGTCTGGATGATCTATCCATTGATGTAAGTGAAGTATTTAAGTCCCCTACTATTATTGTGTTTCTGTCAATTTCTCCCTGTAGGTATGTTAATAATTGATTTATATATTTTGGTGCTCCTATATTAGGTGCATATATCTTATTAAATGTTAAACCTTCTTGATGGATTGTCCACTTTATCATTGGATAATGTCTATGTTTTTCTCTTATCTTTTGTTTCTTGAAGTCTATCTTGTCTGATGTAAGTATGGCTACATCCACTTTCTTTTGTTTGCCATTTTCTTGGAGTATCATGTTCCATCCCTTCACTTTGAGCCTGTGTTTCTTTTTAGAGTTGAGAAGGCTCTACTGAATTCAGGATCTTGTTGGATCTTGTTTTTAATCCATTCATCCACTGTGTGTCTTTTGATTGGTAAAGTCAATAAATTTGCATTTAGGGTGACTTTATATATGAGGACTTAATATTGCCAACTTATCTTTTGTTTTCTTGTTGCTGTATACATTCATTGTTTCTGTTTTCTTGTGCTTTTGTCAGCCATTTCAGTTTGGTGGTTTCCTGTGATTTTTCCTGTTTCCTCTTTTTTCTGTTTCATGATTCTGCTCTGAAATGTTTTGTGGTTACCATGAGGTTTGTATAAAATGTCTCATAGATAAGATAGCCCTTTTTATTTTTCTATTTCTTTCTTTCTTTATTTATTTTTTGTGAGGAAGATTAGCCCTGAGTTAACATATGTTGCCAATCTTCCTCTTCTTTGTTCTCCCCAAAGCCCCAGTACATAGTTGTATATCCTAGTTGTAAGTTCTTCTTTGTGTGATGCCACTGCAGCATGGCCTGATGAGCAGTGTGTAGGTCTGTGCCCAGGATCTTAACCAGCAAACCCTGGGCCACTGAAGCAGAGAGCATGAATATAACCACTATGCCACTGGGCCAGCCCCAATAGTCCTTTTTCTGATGATAGTATCTTATCTGCATTTGCATATGCAGATTTTGTCCTTTTCCTCTTCTTTTATATTTCTGTTACAAATTATCCCTTTTTGTATTATGAGTTTGTTACCAAATTGAAGAGATTGTAGTTATTTTTAATGCTTCCCTTCCCTTTAAGCTTTATGTTATCATTGTTTACTATTCTGATGTACAGTTGTAGTTTTTTGATTCTGTCTGTTTATTACTTTTCTCAAAGCTTTGTATAACTTTGACTTTTCATTTCAGGTAAGAGAGCTCCTTTCAACCTTTCTTGTAAAGCAGGTTTAGTGGTGTTGAACACCCTCAGCTTTTGTTGGTTTGGGAAGACCTTTATTTATCCTTCATATCTGAAAGAAGTTTGTTGGACAGAGTATTCTTGGATGACAGTTTTTATCTTTTAATATTTTGACTATATAATTCCACTCTCTCCTGGCCTGCAGAGTTTCTTCTGAGAAACATGCTCATAGGCTAATGGGGGTCCTCTTGTAGGTTATTGTTTCCCCTCCTCACTTTCCTTTAATATTCTTTGTCTTTGACCTTTACAGTTTTATTATCATGTGTCTTGGAGAACGTCTCTTTGCATTGAGATAATTGGGTATTCTATTATCTTCATGATCTGTAGATTCAGTTCCTTCCCAGGTTTTGGAAGTTCTAAGCTTTTATTACTTTAAATAAGCTCTCTGCTACTTTCTCTTTCTCTTTCTTCTGGGATTCCCATTATCCTTATGTTGCCCTTTCTAAAGGACTCAGATAGATATTGTAGAATTTCTACATTAAAAAAAAATCTTAGTTCTCTCTCCTCTTCTACCTGATAATTACTGTGTTTCTATCTTCAAGCTCACTTAATTCCTCTTCTATATGGTTTACTCTATGTCCAGGGCTTTGCAATGCCTTCTTAATCTAGTTGGTTGAGTTTTTCACCTTCAAAATTTGTGTTTGGTTCTTTTTTATAGTTTCAATCTCTTTGGTAAAATATTTTCTCTGTTCATTGATTTTATTCCTGAGCTCATTGAAGTGCCATTCTGAGTTTTCTTGTAGCTCATTGAGTTTTTTCCTGACCACTATTTTGTATTCTTTATCAGTTAGATCACAATTTTTCATGACTTTATGTTTGGTTTCCGGAGAATTGTTATTTTTCTTCTGTGATGCTGTGTTACTGTGCTTTTTCATGGAGCTTGCTGAGTTATTCCTCTGCAGTTCATTTTTCATAGCCAACACTTTTCTTATTTAGGTATAGTTTTGTTTGTTTTGATTCAAACATTTCAGGCCTTTCTTTTTTCAGTAGGTGGCACTATAATGCTAGTTTTTGGTTTCTTTTACCTGAGCAGCCTTTGGCTATATTTGGGGATTGGCAAGTTCCACCTTCCACTACCTCTATTCAGAGTGTTGTGGTATTCTTGTAATTTCCACCTTTGCCTCTGAGGGTCATGGGTGGCTTGATTTTGATGGTGTCACTGCAGTTGCTGGCTTCACTGCTCGGGGTACAGGCATGGTTGATGCCTCCACCATATCCAGGATCTCCTGGGTCAGAAGCTCTGCCACCATGGTGGGGGATTGGGAGGGTGAAGAGGGACCTGGGTTGCAGGGCAACACCTCTGCTGTTGCCCATTACCTTATGGCTGCAGGCACTGATGCAGTTCATATTTTGGAGACATGTGTGCACCTCTGCTGCTGCTACCATGCTCTGAGCCATATCCAGGGGCTCTAGAACATGGGCCTCTGCCTCTGCTGCTGCTCCCCTCCCCATGGCCACAGGTGCCACCATGGCTGGCCAGCCAGAGTCACATGCACAATTCTGCTGCTGCCCACTATTTTCTCTGGGACTGGAGGTGGCTGACTGAGCTGCCACAGCTGGGGGTCCAGGGTCCTGAGCACTGCCTATGCTGGTCTCCATTTTATCTCCTCTATGTGCTTCAATCCACTCACCTTTGTATGTACTAATGTGTGATGTCTCTGGCATCCTGACATTTTTGGCAATGTAGCCTTTGTTAGGGTATAGATGTGTTACTTACTGTAGATTAACAGGAAGAGACAAAGGGATCCTGTCATGCCACCATAATTTTGCCATTTCTGATGCTTTAATATTAGCAAATAAATCTCTTTCACATAATGTCTGGGTGATTTTCAAAAGGCTGCTTCTGTGCTGGGCCTGTGTGTGAGCCCTTTAAGAAGTGTTTCTCAATTTGCTACAGCTTTTTGGATCTTATGGACCAGAGGCCCATTGGTTTTTAAAGCCAGCTGTTTGGGAGGATCATCTCTCAGGGACAGGTCTTAGAAGTTTGGATACAGGAGGTGGGATACAAACTCTTCTCTTCTCAGGGAGAATCTCCAGATTTGTGTTTCCTCCCAATTGTGGGTAACCACCCAGAGGGTGGGGTTTATGGTAAGACCATGTCTCAGCCTCTCCTATCAACCTCAATGTGGCCCTTTTCTCACTTGCCAATGTGAAGGAGCTGCTTAGCTACTTTTCTTGTCTTTCTCAGAAGAAATTGTTCCACATGTGGCTATAGATTTCGTGTGATTGTGGGAGGAGGTGAGTTCAGGAACTTCCTATGTTGTCATCTTGGACTGCCTCATATAATCTGCATATTCTTAACATGCCAGCTCTGGGCTTTCCAACACAGTAGTGATGGTATATAAGGCAATCTTGGTCAGGTCTAGTGAGGAGGAAGTCAATGATATAATGTCAAAGCCTAGTTTCTAGTGAAATTGCAGGGCAGTTGTCTATGCCTGTAAGCAATGTCCATGTGCAATTGGAAGGCTATTTAAGTATCTAATAAGCAACTTGGTAAAGGTGTATTATTGACTCTCAAAAATGAAGACAAATTGTGGGACTCATCTGTGAAATTTTTACTGAATAGCACATTCTAGCTAAGTCTGTAATTCCAAATTCAAGAGATCAAAGTTGCCCTGGATTTAATAGAAACTTGTTGCTCTTGTATTAAATGACATCTATTAAGGCAACCATATCTGATAAAGGTGCTCTAATAAATGGGTGGCTTTTATCACGGCCCATATAGGGAAACTAAAAGGTGAGATGGTGGGAATCAGTACTTGTTCTTTATCTAAGTCTCCTATGATAGTGATACCGACCCTGATATCAGTTTCCCCACATTAAACCTAGCATATATGGGGTTAAAACCAAAACACTCATTCTCTGCTTACTCTTTGGCTTCCTGCATCCAGATTCCACTATCCTCCATGGAGACAGACACTGCCAAGGACAAGCACCTAGATTATCTCTTCCCTGCAAAGAGATACAGGCTGGTGGGAAAGCTGCTGACCAGCAAGGTCATGGGCTCCCTCCTCTCTGCAATAGTCTCAAGGCCAAACACCGGCTGGTGGGAAAGCTCTGACCAGCAAGGCCATATGCTCCCCCTCCTCTACCTAAAACCCCAAATAAAAACCCTTCCTCTTAGCTTCTCGGGGAGTTTGGGATTTCAGCATTAGTTGCCCTCTCTTATTGCTCACTGCTGTGCAAAAATAAAACTCCTACTTTCTTCCACCACACCCGGTGTCAGAGATTGGCTTGCTGTGCAACAGGTGAGCAAACTCACTTCAGGTTCGGTATTAATAGTCTGTAATTTTTCAGTGCCTTGCCTTAGCAGGTACTGTGGTGTATTTATCACCAGTATCAGTAGAGGAAGGTTAACTTGTTCCCCTCAGGAAGTGCTCACCAGTAGTGTAAAAGCCTTAGTCTTTTTCCATGAATTTACCTGATGGTTGAAGAGGTACATTCAAATGATGGGAAAATAGTCTTGTGGAAACAACTATGATAGGAGCATCATTTTGGCAAAACTAGATCAATATTTTACATTTGTACTTGAGAGCAAAACGGTGGCATAGGAATTTCTAGTGCTCTTTGGCCCCCTCAGAAACACCAATTTGAAAAGCTATCCTTGCAAAAAAAACACCTTCACAAGAGCCAAGGATTCCAGGTGAGGGATTACAACACCAGGGTGAAGCACAGAAATAAGAAAAGATGCAC
The DNA here is from genome assembly GCF_021613505.1 of Equus quagga. Lineage (NCBI taxonomy): Eukaryota > Metazoa > Chordata > Mammalia > Perissodactyla > Equidae > Equus > Equus quagga. Next base: position 76,552,854 of record NC_060276.1, read on the forward strand.
TGAGGAGAGTAGGAAATAGAGATTCACATTACTCACATCACCCCTTCCGTAAGCCCAGGCAGCCCACCGTATAGAGAGAAACCCTCCCCATGTAGAAGAGTAAAGTGAGCCACTGATGACAGACTCAGCCTACCACAGCACTAGGTCTACTTCCACAACCCTAGATGGTTCCCTGTGTGATTCCTGTGAACCCAGGCTCCCAGCTCACCTCAGCCTCCTCTGGCTCCAGCAGCTCCAAGAAGCCCCATGGCCCCAGGTGACTACTGCAGTATCAGGCTCTTGGTAGGCTTCTGGAAACCCAGGCTTTTGGCTTACCTTGGTACCTGCTGACTCCAGCAGACTCAGGCAGCTACTAAAGTTCCAGGCAGCTCCCATGACACTAGGCAACTCCCATGGCACCAGGCTCCCAGTGGGTTCCCACTATTCCAGGTTCTGTATCCACACTGCTGCCTACTGGCTCTCACAGCCCTAGGTAGTTCCTATGGCACCAGGCTCCAAGAAGTGTCCCAAGAGTCCAGGCTCCTGGATCACCCCAACGCCAGACAGATTATATGGCCCTGAGTTACATCTGTGGTACCAGGCTCCCTGTGGGCTCCTGTGGAACCAGGTTTCTGGCACATCACAGTGCCAGGTGGATTATGTGTGCCTGGGTGGCTCCTGAGGACCCAGGCCCCAATCAGTTTTCATGAACCCAGGCTCCAAATGGGAATCATCAAATCCAGGCTCCAGGCTAAGCCTAGCACCAGACTGACTACTGCAGACCCAAGCTTTTGACTCATCCTAGCACTAGGCTGATTCCTGCAGCCCCAGGAGCCTAGTATACTCCAGAGTCAGCCTGGCCCATGTGGATTTAGACTCTAGACTAACTCCTATGGAACCAGACTCCCATCATGCCCAAGCACAGGCCAGCCCTCAATGCCCCAGCCTTAAGGCTGTCTCTAATAGACCCAGGTTATCAGACTGTCCTGGCACCAGGTCAGCCCCCATAGCCCCAGCCTCCATGCCAGCTCCTGCAAATCCAGGCTCTCAGCCCATCCCAATACCAGACTGGCCCTTGAAGACTGAGATGCCTGGCCAACTCCAGTGGCCCCTGGCACCAGATTGGTTTCTGTAGACTCAGGATCCAGGTCTTCCCCTGCAGACCCATGTCCCAGGCCCATCAATGCAGACTCGAGTGCCAAGCCTACCCCAGTGAACCAAGGCTTTAGGTGTACCCCTGTGGACCCAGGTACCAACTTGGCTAACATATGCCCAAGTATCAGGCCTGCCCACCTGTTGACAAAAGCCTCAGAGCTACCTGTCAAAATATTCCAGCAGCAGACATCAAAAGATTCTTGCCTACAGGCATCACCAGATGCTCCACCCAAAATCTCTGGATGGGCTGACTGGTGAAGGGCTTTAGCTTCCAAAGCCAGTCTGCAAATACCGGAAGAGGTGCCTACTTCTTCAAATGCACAGACACCAATAAAGGACCAAAAGAATCATGAATAATCAATGAAACATGATATCACCAAAGGAAACTATTAAAACCCCAATGAATGATCTTACAGAAATGAACTATGAACTGTCTGACAAAGAATTCAGAATAATCCTCGTAAAAAGTTCAGTGAATAACCAGAAAACACAGACAACTAAATGAAATTAGGAAAACAATGTGTGAACAAAATGAGAAGTTCAACAAAGAAATATAAAGCATAAAAAAACATAAATCTTAAAGTTGATAATAAAATAACTGAAGAACTCAATAGAGATATTCAACAGCAGACTCAACCAAAGAGAGAAAAGAATTAGTGAACTAACAGAGATGGGTCATTTTAAATCATCCAATCAAAGGAGAAAAAAGAAAAAAAGAATAAAAAGAGTGAAGAAAGCATACATGAATCATGGGATACCATGAAAAGAAACAATCTACTCATTATTGGTGTCCAAGAAGGAGAAGAGAGGGAGAAAAGGACAGAAAGCTTATTTAAAGAAATAATGGCTGAGACATTCCCAAATGTGGGAAGAGATTTGAACATCCAAGATCATAAAGCTAATATGTGTCCTCAAAACTTCGATCCAAAACAATCTTTTCTAGGACTGATTATAATAAAATTGCCTGAAGTAAAAGACAAAGAGAGAATTTTAAAAACATCTAGAAAAAAATTTCTCACATATAAGGTAACTCCCATAAGCAATCACTGTATTTCTCAGCATAAACATTGTAGGCCAAGGGACAGTCTGATGTTATATTCAAAGTACTGAATAAAAGAATGCCAGCCAACAATAGTTTACAAGGCAAAGTTGTCCTTCAGAAATGAAGGCAAGATAAAGACTTTCCATAAAAACCAAAAGCTGAGACAGTTCTTCACTACTAGATCTGCCATGCAAGAAATGCTATATGCAGTTCTTCAAACTTTGTGAAAAGAAACTAATCAGAAACATGAAAATATAAAACAAACCGGTAAAGATAAGTAAATAGTCAAATTCAGAAAACTCTAATACTGCAATTTGGTGGTATGTTAATCACTTAACTTTAGTATAAAGATTTAAAGGACCAAAGTGAAAAAATAACTGTAGCTACAATAATTTGTAAATGGATACGAAATATAAATGAAGCACATTGTAACCATAAAAACATAAAATATAGAGGGAATAAAAGGGTAGAATTTCTGTATGCAATCAAAGTCAAGTTATTATTGGCTTAAAATAGACTATTATGTCTGTAAGATGTTATATGTAAACCTCATAGTAAGCACAAAAGAATAACCTATAGTAGATGAAGGAAAGATAAAGAGAGGGAATGAAAGCATACTGTGCGGAATTAGAATTGGCCACCCCAAAATGTGCCTCTTTGACTTGATTAATTATAAGAACAAAAGACTGAAAGAAACTCTGACCTCCCCCACAACTGCCTAAAAGAATTTAAGATGAAGGGCCTGTTCCAGGAGGGAGCTAATACCATAAGATAACTGTAATATAACCTAAAATGTGTCTCTCAGATCACATTGTCTGTAGTTGGCCCATTTACATTTACATCTCCATGTAAATTGTCTTCCTCCTCTCTGAAATCCCAAACCACTACCCCAAACATCCTCCTTTGTCTTTAGCTGAAGATGATATTTAAGATGACAGCCTCTGCCATTTTGGCAAGTTGCTCAGTTTTCCTGAGTGTCTCCCATGTATACATGTTATAAAGTTTTGTTTGATTTTCTCCTGTTATTCTGTCTCATGTGAATTTAATTCATAGCCCAGCCAGAAGGACCAAGAGGGTAGAGGATATGTCTTCCTACCCTACAGTACCATTCAGGAAAATTATTAAGTCACAAAGAAAGACAAAAAAAGAGGAAGAATGGAGCAAAGCAACTGCAAACCATCCAGAAAGAAATTAATAAAAATGGCATTAGTAAGTCTTACCTGTCAAAATTACTTTAAATATAAATGGCTTAAATTCACCAGTCAAAAGGCATAGAGTGGCTCAATGGATTCAAAAACAAGACCCAACTATATACTGCCTACAAGAAACTATCTTCAGCTTTAAGTACACATATGAGCTCTAAGTGAAAAGATAGAAAAATATATTCCATGCAAATGGGCACCCCAATAAACAGAGCTAGGTAAGTTTAGATCAGACAAAATAGATTTTAAGTCAAAAATGGTAAAAAGAGACACAGACAGTCATTATATAATGATAAAGAGGTCAATTCACCAAGAGGATATAACAATTGTAAATATATATGCACCAAGCATCAAAACACCCAAATATACGAAGAATACTCTAAAAGATCTGAAGGGAGAAATAGACAACCATACAATAATACTAGGGGACTTCAATACACACTTTTCAGCAATGGATGGTTAATTTAGACATAAAATCAATAAGGAAACTTTGGGCTTGAACTATACCTTAGACCAAATGAACTGTTAGGCATGTTAGACATGTACAGAACATTCCACCTCAGCAGCAAAATATACATTCTTCTTAAGTGCACAGAGAACTTTCTCCCAAATAGATCCCATATTAGGTCACAAAAAAAGCCTAAACAAAGTTAAGAAGATTGAAATCAACAAAGTATCTTTTCAAACAAAATAGTATGAAACTAAAACTCGATAAAAGGTGGAAAACTGGAAAATTCAAAAACATATGAAAACTAAACAATACAATCCTGAAAAACCAATGGGCAAAAGAAGAAATCATAGAGGCTGGCCCTGTGGCCAAGTGGTTAAGTTTGTGTGCTCCACTTTAGCAGCCAAGGGTTCTGCTGGTTCAGATCCTGGGGGCAGACCTAGCACTGCTCATCAAGGCATGCTGAGGTGGTGTCCCACATAGCAGAGCCAGAAAGACATATAACTAGAATATACAACTATGTACTGGGGGGCTTTAGGGAGAAGAAGAAAAAGAAGATTGGCAACAGATGTTAGCTCAGGTGCCAATCTTTAAAAAAAAGAGAGAAATCATAAAATATTTTGAAACAAACAAAAGTGGATACAGAACATACCAAAATTTGTGGGATGTAGTAAAATCAGTTCTAAGAAGGAGGTTTATAGTGATAGATGCCTACATATAGAAAAAATAAAGATCTGAGGTAAACATCCTAACATTACAGCTCAAGGAATTAGAAAAAGAAGAACAAAGTAAGCCTAAAGTTAACAGAAGAAAGGAAATGACAAAGATCAGAGTGAAAATAAATAAAATAGAGACTAGAAAAATCAATGAAACTAAGAGCTGTTCTTGGATTAGATAAACTAAATGGACAAACCTTTAGCCAGTATAACTAAGACAAAAAAGAGAAGATGCAAATAAATAAAATAGCAAATGAAAGTATCACAGAAATACAAATGATCATAAAATACTACTATGAACAATTATCCAAGAAAAAATTGGATAACCTAGAAAAAAATGAATAAATTTCTAGAATTATAAAACATACTAAGAATTAATCATGGAGAAATAGAAAAGGTGAACAGACAATAATGAGTAAGGAGATTGAAACAACAATCAAAATGTTTCAACAAAGAAAAGTCAAGAACTAGATGGTTTCACTGTTGAATTCTACCAAACATTTAACACCAATTATTTTCAAACTCTTCCAAAGACATGAAGAGGAGGGAACACTCCAAAACTCATTTTATGAGGCTATTACTCTGATACCAATGCCAGATAAGGGCATCACAAGAAAAGTAAGCTATAGGCAAATATTCCAAATAAATACAGATGCTAAAATTCTCAACATAATACTAGCAAGCCAAATTCAACAGCCCATTAAAAGGATCATACACCATGATCAATGGGACTCATTCCTGGACTATAAGGATAGTTCAACATATGCAAATAAATAAATGTGATACACAACATTAATAGAATTTAAGATAAAAATCATATGATCACCTCAATGAATACAGACAAAACATTTGAAAAATTCAACATTCTTTCATGATAAAAACTCTCAACAAATTGGGTATAGAAAAAACATACCTCAACATAATAAAGACATTATACAACAAACCCACAGCTAACATCATACTCAATGGTGGAAGATTAAAAGCTTTTCCACTAAGATTAGAAAAAAGACAAGGGTGCCCACTCTAACCACTGCTACTCAACATACTACTAGGAGTCCTAGCCAGAGAAATTAGGCAAGAAAAAAATAAAAGGAAACCAAATAGGAAAAGAAGTAAAATTGTCTATATTGCAGATGATATGATCTTATATATAGAAAACCCTGAAGACTCCAAAAAATACTCTTAGAATAAGCAAATTTATTAATGTTACAGAATACAAAATTATCATACAGAAATCAATTTCATATCTATACACTAACAAGAAACATTCTGAAAGAAAAAAGAAAACAATATCATTAACAATAGTGTTAAAAACAATAAAATACCTAGGAATAAATTTAACCAAGGAGGTGAATGATCTGTACACTGAAAAATACATGACATTGATGAAAGAAATTGAAGAACACACAAAAAAGTGGAAAGATATCTCATGTTCATAGATTGGAAGAATATTGCTAAAATGTTCACAATATCCAAAGCCATCTATAGATTCAATGCAATCACTAGGAAAATTCCAATGGCTTTTGTCACAGAAATAGAAAAAAAAAAGCAATCCAAAATTCCTCTGAACCACAAAAGACCCCAAATAGCCAAAATAATCCTACGAAGGAAGAACAAAACTGGAGAAAGCACAATTGCTGATTTCAAACTTTATTACAAAGCTATAGTAATCAAAACAGTATAGTATTGGCATAAACACACAGCCATAGACCAAGGGAACTGAATGGAGAGCCCAGAAATAAACTCACACATATATGGTCAAATAATATTTGACAAGGGAGCCAAGAATACTCAATAGGAAAGGAATAGTCTCTTCAATAAATGGTTTCGGGAAAAGCAGATATCCACATGAAAAAGAATAAAATTGGACTTCTATTTACACCACTCAAAAATTAACTCAAAATGGATTGAAGACTTAAATTTAGGATTTGAAATTGTAAAAGTACTACAGTAAAACATAGAAAACAATCTCCTTGACATTGGTTTTGGCAATGATTTTTGGGGTATGACACCAAAAGCACAAGCAACCAAGGTAAAAATAAAAATGTGGGACTACCTCAAACTAAAATCTTCTGCATAGCAAAAGAAACAATTACCAAAATGAAAAGGCAAACTATGGAATGAGAAAAGTATTTTCAAACCATCTATCTGATAAGGGGTTAATATTCAAATTATATAAATGACTCATACATCTCAAAAGCAAAATAAATAAATACTCTGATTAAAAAATGAGCAGGTGGGGGCTGGCCTGGTGGCACAGAAGTTAAGTTTGCATGCTCTGCTTTGGTGTCCCAGGGTTTGCTGGTTCAGATCCCGGGTGCAGACCTACACACTGCTTATCAAGTCATACTGTGGTAGGTGTCCCACATATAAAGTGGAGGAAGATGGGCACAGATGTTAGCTCAGGGCCAATCTTCCTCAGCAAAAAGAGGAGGATTGGTAGTGGATGTTAGTTCAGGGCTAATCTTCCTCAAAAAAAAAAAAAGAAAAATGTGCAGAGGACCTGAATAGACTTTTTTCCCACAAAGAAGACATCCGATGGCCAACAGTTACATGAAAAGATGCTCAACATCACTAATCAGGGAAATGCAAATCAAAATCACAATTAGCTATTACCTCACACCTGTTAGAATGGTTATTATTCAAAAAGACAAGAAAACAAGTATTGGCAAAGCTGTGGAGAAAAGGGAACCCTTGTGCACTGTTGGTGTGAATGTAAATTGGTATAGCCAGTACGGAATACAGTATGGATGTTCCTCAAAAAATTAAAAATAGGGGGCCGGCCCGGTGGCACAGCAGTTAAGTTCACACGTTCCACTTCTTGGCAGCCCAGGGTTCATTAGTTCGGATCCTTGGTGCAGACGTGGCACCGTTTGGCACACCATGCTGTGGTAGGCGTCCCACATATAAAGTAGAGGAAGATGGGCACGGATGGATGTTAGCTACGCCAGGCTTCCTCAGCAAAAAGGAGGAGGACTGGAAGTAGTTACCTCAGGGCTAATCTTCCTAAAGAAAAATAAATAAAAAATAGAAATACCACATTATCCATCAAGCCCTTTTCTGGGTATATATCTAGAGAAAATGAAAACACTTTTTTAAAGAGCTATCTGTAACCCCATGTTCATTGCAGCATTATTCACAGTAGCCAAGATATGGAAACAGTGTCCACTGATGGGTAAATGTATAAAGAAAATGTGGTATACATATGCATAATTGAATATTATTCTGCCATAATAAAATGAAATCCTTGTTTTTGTTACAACATGGATGGACTTGCATGTATTATGCTAAGTGAAATAAGTCAGACAGAGAAATATACATATTGTATGTTCTCAATTATATGTAGAATTGAAAAAAAGCTGAATGTATAGAAATATTAGAATGGCAGTTGCCAGTACCTGGGGGTGTGGAAAATGGGGAGATGTTGGTCAAAGGGTACAAACTTCCAGCTATAAGATGAATCCATTCTGGGGATATGATGTACAGCATGGTGACTATAATTAATAATATTGTATTATATTATATCCTTGAAAGTTGTTAAAAGAGTAGATCTTCAACAACACAATAGGAAATTACATGAGGGAATGGAGGTGTTAACTAACCTTATTGTGGTAATAATTTCAAAATATATCTCAAATGTATATTTGTATCAAATCATCACATTGTACACCTTAATCTTACATATGTTATATGTCAATAGTATCCCAATAAAGCTGCAAAAAATAATAAACCTGTACTTGAATTTTAAAAAAACTGAGCCAATTTTAATAGTTAAGTGGGTAATTACCCCTTTAATTAATTCTTCTCTTAAATTGGTCACCACCTGGGTGAGGTCCTTTACAGCATGAGTACTTCCTGGGATTAGGAAGATATAGGTACCTGTGACTGATGGAGCCAGCCAATATCATCTTTTGGAATCCAAACCACAGTTAACGTAGTATAAGGGAGATTGCTGGATGACACCTTCTGAGACTTCAGGATCTCTATGTGAGATTGGATCCCTGTTACTGATGATGATCAGGGACAAGTGTTAGAAGGTAAGGCTGCCTCAGAAGGGAAAGTCTACTGGGTTTTGTAATCTAACCCTAGTAAGTATTGTAATTTCTCCACCAATTTGCCAGAGATGATCTCGATTAGATGGAGCTTTCTCCCTGCCAGACACATTCTATATAGCCAAGAAGCTCCTTTTTGTACACTGGCAAAGCAGAAGGTAAATTATCCTGGTCCTTATTGTGGTGACACTGTGCTGCCTTTTCTTCTAGAGAGCACCTATCCTCCCACCGTCTTGTCTCCCTCAGAGGTTTGAGCCCCTAACTCCTCTCTGGAAGTTGCTGCCAGCAAGGCCAGCATAAGTCTCATAATTTGGAGCATCTGTTCAGCAGGAAAGGAAACTTCAGAGTTCTGGGAGGGGCAAGGCTATAAATTCCCTTGCCTTAGTTACTTTAAGTAACACTTTAGCTGGCTGAGCTGAAGGGTTGGGATACTGATATTCCTCTGTGGAGAGAATAGAAAGATGTCAGCATCAGCATAATTGAGTGTCACGACAGCAGAGGCATAGCTTGTAAAATTCTCTCCCACAACTGCACTTAGGAGACGAGACTTGGCCTAATGTCTCTCCCTTTACTTGCCACAGCAGTCTTCATGGATGGGGACATCCTCAGATCTCAGAGTACCCCAAATCCCTAGCCTAGCTGCAGGGAGCTACTCCCACTATAGCCTGTTTTGGAATCAGGGGTGGCCCACTCTTATTCCAGAGGTATGCAGTCCCCCTCTTTTTCCCTTCAGGTGCACAGGTCTTACAACATCCAATGCCTACCTATTGAGGCACCCAGGTGGGTAGTCTAACCTCTTTATCCAGGCAAGTCAGTGCCTCTGACCCCAAAAGTCAGTTATATTGGTGTGGATTCACTCTAATACTGGCTCTACCACTTGGTCAGTTAATGAGGCACAAGGTGAGACTATAAAAAGTATATTGCGCAGTAGAGCAAAGAGTGAGGCATGCCAAATTCACACAGAGGCATTCCAAATTTTGAGTCCCAACATGTAAGGCTATCCAGGATTGATTTGCCAATTGACTATCCTTCTGACTGGGTAGACTCCATGGCAATTTCTTCTTCATGACCTAAATACCATCCTCTTCGCCATTTGTGATGAATTCTAGGATTTTGGGTTTTATGAAGTGAAAAAGACATGACCATAGGATGCCAGTAACACACAACAAGCTTTATTTTGGAGTTGCATTGACAGCTTGCCTTAGAGAGGAAATCTCTCATTACCGGAGACCTTCCAAAGGCAACTACAGGGGGCCACCACCCAGAAGGAAGAGAGTGCAAGGCAACTCTTGGAGGAGAGGGAAATATAAGAGGGGTTTACTCGTTTAGGTGATATGGCTCAGCAGCTAAAGGAGGAGTCTCTGGGTCAGAGAACTCTGAAGGCAAGTGGTGGTGTTTTATAGCCCCTGTGTTTGTCTTACCTATGGCTAGCATATGTTGGGTGCAGTTTTGTGGGGTATACAAAGCAGGCCAGCCCTAAATGGCTAAAAATATGCTTATTTGGGTTATGTTTAGAGCAATTGCATGTGTAAAAATTTGAGTTTGGTACTACTAGTCTTTGTATTAATGGTCCCAGCTGGCTGTGGAGAAGTAAACAACATAGGGGTCAATATACACAGGCCATCTTTAACTCACTTATACAGCAATATGCCACTTAGTCACTCTAACAAATCTGACTGACGGGCTGAGATCAAATCTATACAATTTGTACTACAAACAGGACTCTATGCAGCAAAATACAATCAATCTGCAGTATGGACTCCAGTCATGCCCAACACCCCAGGGTCCTAGCTGAGCAAATCACATCAAGTGACATGGTTTTCCTTAGTACAATATAGTAACTTAAGTTTTTGTATTGACATTTTTGCTTTGCCCAAGGCATTAATGCAAGTATAGCAAGATGTATTAGCACTTGCACAGGCCCCACTTTGCTCCACAAGCAGGAAGTCTGTGGCAATTCTATCATCCATAACAAGGTTGACATGAATGACTTCTAGAGCCAAAGTAGACTTTCCTTTAACATTTGAAAGCCTTTTATGAGCACTATTAGATGCAAATCAGAGTGTTTTGAGGAGGGAGTCAAGTAAATGTCTGGCTTCTAGACAAATATAATCCTGAGAGCTGTCCATCACACCTTGGGATGGGGCAATTAACCCCCTTAATGGGCTGGTATTTTTGAGAGTAAAAGAAGTTATTTAAAGTCTGAGATTGGTACAGATGGGGCTGAATGATGTAAACAATTGCACTGAATACTCTGGAGCAGACGTTTTCTTTTCTTTTCTTTTTTTTTTTTTTTTTTTTTGAGGAAGATTAGCCCTGGGCTAACATGTGCCGCCAATCCTCCTCTATTTTTCTTGCTGAGGAAGATTGGCCCTGAGCTAACATCTGTGCCCATCTTCCTCTCCTTTATATGTGGGATGCCTGCCACAGCATAGCTTGACAAGCAGTGTGCAGGTCCACACCCGGAATGTGAATCAGCGAACCCCAGGCCACTGAAGTGGAACAGGTGAACTTAACCACTGCACTACCAGGTTGGCCCCATGGAGCAGATGTTTTCTAAAATTCAGTGAAGAGGCTTGTGACTCAGATGAGAGATAGAAAAAACCCAGCTATGGTCAGAAATGATCAATAAATCATTGCACGTGGAAAACAGAAATTAATTTTCTCTACACTGCAATAACTCCTTCTTTGTGACTTCAGATTTCTATGTTATATAGAAGTCTGTACTGGGGATGATTTGGATTAAGGGACCACAAATTTATAGGCTATTTGCTCTGCCTTTAAGGAGCAAGAGATACCTCCGTTGCCGTTTCACTTAAGATGATGGGTATTCAATCTAGGGAATTGAAATTTCATAAAACATGGCAGCCCAGTTTTGGAGAATTTATTTTACAGTATGAATTGGCTTGTTTAAAGAAAACATTTATACTTAAATTTCCATTGATTTTTTAGTCATAATACATCTATATAGTATCTTTATATCTAGAGAGCTTCAAACTATAAAACTGGGTCAAAACAGAGACAATAGATTATTAAGAAATATGGTATTCTTCAATGGTGACATATAAATAGGTTTAATGATATAAGTAGGCTCACATTACCAGCTGTTACTTTAATTTTCCACTATAGTTCCTTAATATATCATGCCAAAGTGGTGTTATGAAGTCCTGCACCTTCATTTGTAAGAATTTTTACCAAAAAATAAGTAAAGGATTAGCTTTGAGTCTGTCAACACCATATCTTTCATGAAAATTCTAATCTCATAAAACTCTAATCTTATTTATACTTTAAATTACATATATGTGCAAAATATGGAAGATACCGTGGATTGAGTCAATGTATTTGTGATGTGCTAATAAATGTTTAAAAACCGGTTTTCTGGAGGGGAGGGAAGCTATGATGTGTATTGGTTGCCAATTTTTGAGATGTAAATATTTCCTCATCTATCTTTCAGTGAGGATTCTGGATACAAATTAGATGCCACCAATTAGATGTACTTGCACAATATTTAGAACGTAAAAAGTGGGCTAGAAGCCAATTGCTTCTGCAGGAAATCAAAGTTGTAAGGATGTGAGATGTTCCTGAAAAATCATTCCAAGGTTCCCTCTCCAGGTTGCTGGGTTCCCAGAGTCTACTGTGAGAGCAGCAGGTTAAGCTTTCTGATCCCTGGATACCACCTCCCTTGGGGTGTTGCTAAACTTAGTAGTGGCCATAGTAATCTTCCAGGAAGTATGAGAAGATTGTGGCGAATCAATTCTGTGATGCTCTTGGAGTTTTTCAAAGAGGACCAGCTTAGGGCCCACTCTTCCACCCCTTCCATACATTTTATAAGCCCTTAATTCCCTATGTTAAATCCTGTATGCTTAAAATTTGCCACACAAACTGGATTTTTCATTGATTCCCATTTACAACTTGAAATTTCTTAATTATGCCTATCTAGCCATACCCTATCCTCAATTCTCCAAATATCAGCTCAAATATTAATTTACGAAACCTTCTTAGACAAAGAGTTTCTTTTTATTCTCTGAAGTCCTATAACTCCTTGTCTGTTCACTCTTTTCTTTTTTGATTTTAGGAAAATGCTATTTAATGACATGAAAAGATTTCCAAAATAGGTAAATACACACTACATTGCAAAACAGTATATGCAGTGCAACTCTATTTTTTTACATTGGTTTATAACATTATATAAATTTCAAGTGTACATCATTATATTTTGACTTCTGTATAGACTACATCAAGTTCACCACCAAAAGTCTAGTTGTCATCCATCACCATACAAATGTGTCCCTTTACCCCTTTTGCCCTCTCTCCACCCTCAGTTCCCCTCTGGTAACCACCAATCGATTCTCTGTATCTATCTGCTTGTTTGTCGTACATTTTTTTTATCTTCCACATATGAGTGACATCATATGGGGTTTAGCTTTCTCCGTCTGACATATTTTGATTAGCATAATACCCTCAAGGTCTATCCAAGTTGTTCCAAATAGCAAGATTTCATCTTTTATATGGATGAGTAGTATTCCATTATATATATACTACATTTTCTTTATCCATTCACCCATTTCTGGGCACTTAGGTTGTTTACAAGTCTTGGCTACTGTGAATAATGCTGCAATAAACATAAGGGTGCACATATCTTTTTGAATTTCTGTTTTTGTGTTCTTTGGATAAATGCCCTGAAGTAGAATAGCTAGATTACATGGTATTTTTATTTTTAGTGTTTTGAGAAAACATCCTATTATTTTCCATAGTGGCTGCACCTGTTTACATTCCCACCAGCAGTGGACGAGTGCTCCCTTTTCTCCACATCTTCTCTGACATTTGTTATTTTTTGTCCTTTTAATAATGGCCATTCTGATGGATATGAAGTGATATCTCATTGTGGCTTTGATTTGCATTTCCCTAATAACTAGTGATTTTGAACATCTTTTCATGTGCCTGTATCTTCTTTGGAATTATGTCTCTTCAGATCCTCTGCTCACTTTTACATCTTTTTTTACTGAGTTGTATGAGTTCTTTACATATTTTGGATATTAACTTTTTATAGAAGATATGATTTGGAAATAACTTCTCCCAATTGGTAGGTTGTATTTTCATTTTGTTGGTTTCTTTTGCAATGCAGAAGCTTTTTAGTTTGATGTAGTCCCATTTATTTTTTCTTTTGTTTCCCTCACCTGAGGAGACATATCCAAAATCATACTGCTAAGACCAATGTCAAGAGCATACTGCCTAAGTTTTCTTCTAGGAATTTTATGGTTTCAGATCTTATATTCAAGTCTTTAATCCATTTGGAGTTAATTTTTTTGTATGGTGTAAGATAGCGTTCTACTTCCATTCTTTCACATGTGGCTGTCAGTTTTCCAAATATCATTTATTGAAGAGACTTTCCTTTCTCCATTGTATGTTCTTGGCACCTTTGTTGAAAATTAATTGTCCATAGATATGTGGGTTTATTTCTGGGCTTTCACTTCTGTTTTATTGATTTCTGTGTCTGTTTTTCTGACAGTATCATGTTGTTTTGATTACTACAGATTTGTAGTTTGCTTTAAAATGAGGGAATGTGATGCCTCCAGCATTGTTCTTTCTTCTCAGGATTGCTTTGGCTATTCAAGGTCTTCTGTTGTTACATATGAATTTTAGGATTCTTTGTTCTATTTCTATGAAAAATATCATTGGGATTCAGATTGGAGTTGCACTGAATCTGTAGATAGCTTTAAGCAATATGGACATTTTAACTAAGTTAACTTTTCCAATCTATGAGCATGGAATATCTTTCCATTTCTTTGTGTCTTCCTCGATTTCTTTCAACATTTTATGCTTCTCAGTGTAAAGGTCTTTCCCTTCCTTGGTTAAATTTACTCCTAGGTATTTTATTCTTCTTGTTGACATTGTAAATGAGGTTGTATTCTTGATTTCTCTGTTTGCTATTTCATTGGTAGTGTATAGAAATATAACTGATTTTGTATGTTGATTTTGTACCCTGCAACTTTACTGTTTATTATTTTTAATATTTTTTGTGGATTCTTTAGAGTTTTGTGTATATAAAATCATTTCAATTGCAAAGAGTGACAATTTTAATTTTTACTTTCCAATTTGGATTGCATTTACTTCTTTTACTTGCCTAATTGCTCTGGCTAGGACTTGCAAAACTATGTTGAATAAGAGTGGTGAAAGTGGACATCTTTGCTTTGTTCCTGTTCTTAGAGGGATAGCTTTCAGTTTTTCACCATTGAGAATGATATTAGCTGTGGGTTTGTGATATATGGCCTTTATTATGTTGAAGTGCATTCCTTCTATGTCCATTTTATTCAGGGTTTTTATCATAAATGGGTACTGCATCTTGTCAAATGCATTCTCTGCATCTACAGACATTGTCATGTGATTTTTATTCTTCATTTTGTTGATGTGGCATATCACATTGATTGATTTGTGGATATTGAACCATCCTTGCATCCCTGGAATAAATCCCACTTGATCACAGTATATGATACTCTGAAGGTATTGTTGTATTTGATTTGCTAATATTTTGTTGGGGATTTTTGCATCTATGTTCATCAGCAACATTGGCCTGTATTTTTCCTTTTTTTGTTGTCCTTGTCTGGTTTTGATATAAGCATAATGTTGGCCTCATAGAATGAATTAGGAAGCATATCCCCTCCTCTTCAATTTTTGGAAGAGTTTGAGAAGAATAGTATTAAATTTTCTTTGAATGTTTGGTAGAATTCACTGGGGAAGCTGTCTGTTCCTGGACTTTTGTTTTTGGTAAGGTTTTTGGTTACTATTTCAATCTCTTCACTAGTGATCAGTCTATTCAGATCCTCTAATTCTTCTATATTCAGATCTGAAAGGTTGTATAATTCTAAGGATGTATCCATTTCTTCCAGGTTATCCAAATTGTTGGTGTATTGCTTTCCATAGTATTCTCCATAATCTTTTGTATTTCTGTGGTATCCACAGTAATTTCTCCTCTTTCATGTCTGATATTATTTATTTAAGCCTTCTCTCTTTTTTCTTGGTGAGTCCGTCTGAAGGTTTGTCAATTTTGTTTATCTTTTCAAAGAACCAATTCTCAGTTTCTTTGATCTTTTCTATTGTCTTTTTAGTCTCTATTTCATTTATTTCTGCTCTGATTTTTATTATTTCCTTCCTTCTACTGATTTTAGGCTTCATTTGCTCTTATTTTCCTTATTTATTTAGGTGCAATGTTAGGCTGTTTATTTCATATTTTTCTGTTTTCTTAAGGTAGGCTTGCATTACTATAAACTTCCTTCTTATTACTGCTTTTGCAGTATCCCATACATTTTGGTGTGTAATATTTTCATTTGACTTCAGGTAGTTTTTGATTCTTCCTTTAATTTCTTCATTGACTCAATAGTGGTTCAGTAGCATTTTGTTTAGCCTTCACATATATGTGACTTTTTCCACTTTCTTCTTGTAGTTGATTTCTGGTTTCATACTGTTGTGGTCAGAAAAGATGCTTGATATTATTTCAATCTTCTTTAAGTTGATTGAGACTTGTTTTGTGGCCTAATATGTGACCTATCCTGAAGAGTGTTCCATGTGCATTTGAAAAGAATGTGTATGCTGCAGTTTTTGGATGGAATGTTCTCTATATATCTATTAAGTTCAACTGGTCTAATCTGTCATTTAAAGCCAATGGTTTCTTATTGATATTCTGCCAAGACGATCTATACATTGATGTAAGTGGAGTGCTAATGTCCCCTGCTATTGTTGTGTCACTGTCAATTTCTCCTTTTCTGTCTGTAAATATTTGCTTTATGTGCTCCCACGTTTGGTGCATAGATATTTACAAATGTTATATCCTCTTTTTGGATTGTTCCCTTTATCATTATGTAATGCCCTTCTTTGTCTCATGTTACAATGTTTGTTTTAAAGTCTACTTTGTCTTATAAAAGTTTTAGTACCCTAGCTTTCTTTTTGTTTCCATTTGTATGGAATATCTTTTCCAACCCTTTACTTTCATACTGTGAGTGTTTTGGGATCTGAAGTGTGTCTCTTCTATGCAGCATTTATATAGATCTTGGTTTTCTTAATCCTTTCACCACCATATGACTTTTGATTGGATCGTTAATCCATTTACATTTAAAGTAATTATTGATACGTATGAACTATTACCTTTTTGTTACTTTTTTCCTGGATGCTTTTGTAGTTATTCTATGTTCCTTTCTCCTTCTCTTGCTCTCTTCTCTTGAGATTTTATTACTTTCTTTGGTGCTGTTTGTGTTCCTTACTCTTTATTTTTTGTATATTTATTGTAGGTTTTTTGTTTGTGGTTAGCGTGAGGTTCCTATATAATAGACTATTATATAGCAGTCTATATTAACTTGATGGTCTCTTAAGTTTGACATCGTACTAAACACCCCACACTTTTACCACCCCCCAGTTTTATGTTTTTGACATCATATTTTACCTCTTTTAATTGTGTGTATGTCTTAACCTGTTATCATAGATATAGACGATTTTAGTATTTTTGTCTTTTGACCTTCATACTACCTTTATAGATCCAATATCTTTATTATATATTTGCCTTTACCAGTGATATTTTTCCTTTTTAATTTTCTTATTTCTGCTTGTGGCCTTTTATCTTCCACTTAAAGAAGTCCCTTAAACATTTCTTGTAAGGCAAATTTAGTGGTGATGAATTTCTTTAGTTTTTGCTTGTCTGGAAATCTCTCTCTCTCTTTCCATTCTGAATGATAACCTTGCTGGGTAGAGTATTCTTGGTTGTAGGCTTTTCTCCTTTCAACTCTTTGAATATATTGTGCCACTCCCTTCTAGCCTGTTAGATTTCTGCTGAAAAGTCAGCTCGTAGCCTCCTTTGTAACTTGTTGCTTTTCTCTTGCAGCTTTTAATATTCCCTCTTTATCTTTAATTCTTGCCATTTTAATTGCAATGTTTCTTGGAGTGGGCCTCTTTTGCATCCATCTGGATGTCTGTTTCCTTCCCCAGGTTAGGGAAGTTTTCAGCTGTTATTTCTTCAAGTAAGTTCTCTACCCCTTTGTCTCCCTCATCTCCTTCTGGGCTATAATGCAAATATTAGCACGTTTGATTTTCTCCCAGAGGTCCCTTAAACTGTCCTCATTTTTTAATTCTTTGTTCTGTTCAGCTTGTGTGATTTCCTCTACTTTTCCATCCAGATCATTGTTCCATTCTTCTATGTTATCTACTTTGTTGTTAATTCCCTCTAGTGAATTTTTTATTTCAATTATTGTATTCTTCAGCTGTGATTGTTTCTTTTTACATTTTCTAATTCTGTTTTGAAGTTCTCACTGGGTTCATCTATTCTTCCCCCAAGGTCAGTGAGCATCTTTATGACCATTAGTTTGCTGCCAGTATCTCAGTCCTTGGCACAGGGGGGGCTCCAACTGCCTCTTGCCTCCACCAATACACTCTGAGGTTAATGAGTCTCTTTTATCAATGAACTATGCAATTTTATATCTGGTATTTTTGAGCTGATGTCTGGATCGAGTAAGTCCATGCACGGGCCTTTTAAGAGCAGGTTTTCCTTTCCCTGAAGTTCTATCATTTTCCTGGGTGTATTAAGTTTTGGTTTTCAAAGCCAGGTGTTTTGGGGTCTCATTTCTCGCGCTGGATCTAAGGTCTGGGGTGCCTAATATGGAGCTTGAATCCCCCACTCCTCTGGGAAAAGCTCAATATCTTTGAGATCACTACTGACCATGAACCACCATGGCTATGGTGTGGTTTTTATGTCAGCAGGGATTCAGCAAAAGCAGTACTAAGTGGCAAATTTATAGCAACACTGGCCTATTTCAACAAACAAGAAAAATATCAAATAACTAATCTAAAACTAAACCTAAAAGAATAAGAAAAAGAACAAACAATGCCCAAAGTCAGCAGAAGGATGGAAATAATAAAAATCAGAGAAGAAATAAATCAAGTAGAGACTAAAATAAAGGAGAAAGGATCAATGGAACTGAGAGGTGGTTCATTGGGAAGGGAAATAAAACTGAAAAACCCTTAGCCAGACTAAGAAAAAAATAGAAGATTCAAATTAATAAAAGTACAAATTAAAAGGATAAATTACAACAGATACCACAGAAATACAAAGGATTATGAGAATACTATGAGAAGCTACATGCCATAAAATTGGATACTATAAAAAATGGATAAATTCCTAGAATCCTACAACCTTCCAAAACCGAATCAAGAAGAAATAGATAATCTGAATAGACCAATCAGAGGAAAGAGATTGAAACAGTAATCAAAAGTCTCCCCCAAAACAAACGTCCAGGACGAGATGGCTTGTCTGGAGAATTCTACCAAACATTCAAAGAGGATTTAATATCTATACTTCTTAAGTTATTCTGAAATATTGAAGAAGATGGGACACTTCCTAATTCTTTCTATGAGGCCAAAATTACCCTGATCCAAAAACCAGATGAGGACAACACATAGCAGGGAAATTATAAGCCAATATTGCTGCTGAACATAGATGCAAAAATCCTCAACAAAATATTAGCAAATTGAATACAACAATACATTGAAAGGATCATAAGCCACGATCAAGTAAGTTTTATTTGAGGGATGCAGGGATCATTCAACTTCTGCAAATCAATCAATGTGATACATTGCATTGACAAACTGAGGAATAAAAATCATATGATCATCTCAATAGATTCAGAAAAAGCATTTGACAAGATCCAACATTCATTTATAATTAAAAACTCTCAGTAAAATGGATATAGAAGGAAAGTATGTCAACATAATAAAGGCCATATACGATAAACCCTCAGCCAATATCATACTTAACAATGAAAAACTGAAAGCCATCCCTCTGAGAACAGGAACAAGACAAGGGTGCCCACTCTCACCACTCCTATTCAACATAGCTCTGGAAGTTTTGGCCAGAGAAATTAATCAAGAAAACAATTAAAATGTATCCAAATTATAAATGATGAAGTGAAATTCTCACTGTTTGTGGACATGATTCTATATATAAAAAACCTTACAGAATCCACCAGAAAACTATTAGAAAGAATCAACAACTACAGCAAAGTTGCAGGGTACAAGATCAACTTACAAAAATCAGTTGCATTTCTATACACTAATAACAAACTAGCAGAAAGAGAAGTCAAGAATACAATCCCATTTAGAATTGCACAAAAGAATAAAATATGTAGGAATAAATTTAACCAAGGTGAAAGACCTGTACATTGAAAACTACAAAACATCATTGAAAGAAATCTGAGAAGACATAAAGAAATGGAAAGACATCCATGCTCATGGATAGGAAGAGTAAACATAGTTTAAATATCCACATTACCTAAAACAATCTACATATTCAATGCAATCCCAATTATAATCCCAATGACATTCTTTGGAGAAATAGAACAAAGAATCCTGAAATTTATATGGAACAACAAAAGATCCCAAGTAGCCAAAGTAATCCTGAAAAGAAAGAATAAAACTGGAGGCATCACAGTCCCTGACTTTAAAATATACCACAAAGCTATAGTAATCAAAACAGCATGGTACTAGCACAAATACAGACATACAGATCAATGGAGCAGAATTGAAAGCCCAGAAATAAAACCACACATCTACGGACAGAGAATCTTTAACAAAGGAGCCAAGACCATACAATGGAGAAAAGAAAGTCTCTTCAATAAGTGGTGTTGGGAAAACTAGACAGCCACATACAAAAGTAGGAAAATAGACCATTATCTTGCACCATATACAAAAATTAACTCAAAATGGATTAAAGACTTGAATGTAAGACCTGAAACCAGGAAACACCTAGAAGAAAACATGCAGGACACCTTTTGACATCAGTCTTCACAGCATCTTTTTGAATACCATGTCTACTCAGGCAAGGGAAACAAAAGAAAAAATAAACAAATGCTACCACATCAGACTAAAAAGCTTCTGCAACGGAAAAGAAACCACAGAGAAAATGAAAAGGCAACACACAAACTGGGAGAAAATATTTGCAAATCTTATATCCAATAAGAAGTTAATTTCCAAAATACATAAAAGAACTCATATAACTCTAACATCAAAAAAAGTAACGCTATTAAAAAAAATAGGCAGTGGATATGAACAGACATTTGTCCAAAGAAGATATACTGATAGCCAACAGGCACATGCAAAGATGTTCAACATCACTAATTATTAGAGAAATGCAAAACAAAACTACAATGAGATATCACCTCACACCTGTCAGAATGGCTATAATTACCAAGACAAAAAATAAATCTTGGTGGCGTAAAGGGAACCCTCACACACTACTGGTGGGAATGCAGCCACTATGGAGAACAATATGGAGATTTCTCAAAAAATTAAAATGGAAATACCATATGATCCAGCTATTCCAGTACTGGATATTTTTCTAAAGAACATGAAATCAACAATTCAAAGAGATTTATGCATCCCTATTTTCATCACAGCATTAGTCACAATAGCCAAGATGTGGTAGCAACCAAAGTGCCCATCAACAGATGAATGGATAACGAAGATGTTGTATAAATATACAATGGAATACTACCATAAAAAGACATAAACCATTAAAAAGAAAAAATTATGGAATTTCCAACAACACGGATGGACCTTGAGGGTATTACGCTAAGCAAAATAAGCTAGACAGAGAAAGATAAATATCATATGATTTCACTCATATGTGGAAGATAAACAAACATATAGATAAGGAGAAGATATTAGTGGTTACCACAGGGGAAGGAGGTAGGGGGAGGGAAAAAAAAGGGGTAAAGGGGCACATATGTATGGTGATGGATAAAAACTAAACTATTGGTGGTGATCACAATGCAGTCTATACAGAAACTGATATATAATGATGTACACCTGAAATTTACACAACATTATAAGCCAATATGACCTCAATAAAATCACTTTTTTAAAAAATTGTAAACAACTCAAATACGCATCAGTTGGTGAATGGATATACAAATGCAGTATATCCATACAATGGAATACTATTCAGTCATAAACAGAATGGAATAGTGACAAAGCTAAAAGAAGAGAGAGAGATTTTAACGGCAAATACAGAATATTAGAGTGTTCTGAGCAAAAGCCTACTCTTTTAGTCCTGAGAAAACTCAGCTTTTCTAAACTGAAGACCTGATAAAGACAAACACAAAATTTTTGTTTCCTAAGCAGGTTATATTAAAGGCAAAGAAACTCTGTTTAGAATTTCTTATTAAGAGGAAACCAATAATCTGAGAGGACTTTGCCTTTTTAACAGAGAAAAAACAAATTCTAATTTTCTACTAGTGTAGTTTTGATATTAAAATTCACTTTTAAATAAGTTTACTTAACTCTTAGCCAGCTTGACCACATGTTAAAATTTCCTTTTAAAGATCCTTTTTTCATAAACCTTCTACAGCTTTCTATGTCTATTTAGGTTTTATCCTATTTTCCTACTTTTTTCTCACTCTCTTTTACAGTTTTGAGGTCACCATTTATTTCATCTTCTACTGTGTATGCATTAACAAATTGTGAAGCTATACCTATTTCTAAAATGTTTGTCTTTTAATCTTACACTAGCCTTAAGTAGTTCACACATCACCATATTGCAGTAATAGGGTATTCTGAATCTGAGCATAGGCTTATCTTACCAATATGTCGTATATTTGCATATGTTTTCATGTTACTAATTAGCATCTTTCTGTTTCAGCTTGAAGAACTGCTTTTAGCATTCCTTGTAAGGCAGGTTTAGTGGTGATGAATTCCTTTAGCTTCTGTTTATAAGAGAGTCTTTATCTCTCCTTCATTGCCGGACAACTTTGCCAGTAAAGTATTCTTGGTTGCCAGTTTCTTTCTTTCAGTACTTTTATTATATCATCCCATTCTCTCCTGGCCTGAAAGGTCCCTGCAGAGAAATCCACTGATAATCTTATGGGGCTTCCTTTGTATGAGAGAATTATTTTTCTCTCACTGCTTTCAAAATCCTCGTTTTTCCTTTTAAGTTAGATAGTATTATTATGTATCTTAGAGAATATCACATTGGATTAAAATTTGGGGGCAACCTATTAGCTTCATGAACTTAGATGTCCAAATCTCTCCCAGGCTTGGGAAGTTTTCAGTCATTACTTCTTTAAAGAAGATTTCTACCCCTTTCTCCTTCTCTTCTATTCCTGGGACTCCAATGATGTGTACATTATTTCCCTTAATGGTGTCCCATAAGCCCCATAAGCCCCATAAGCTTTCCTCGTTCCTTATGATTCTTTGATTTTTCTCCTCTGATTAGACAATTTGGGTTGGTCTGTCTCCTAGCTCACTGATTCTCTTTTCTTCTTATGTGAGTATGCTATGGAAGCACTCTAGTGCCCCCCTTTTTTTTTTTTTTTTTTTAGTTCAGTCATTGTATTTTCAGCTCCACCATTTCTGTTTGGTTCTTTTTAGCTTTCCTATCTTTGCTGAACTCCCCACTTTGCACTCATATTGTTTTCCTGCTATTGTTTATTTGTGTTCTCTGGTAGCTCTCTGAGTATGTTTAGAATAATTATTTTGAATTTTTGGTTGCAAAATCCATGGATCTTCCTTTCTGTGGGGTCAGTTACTAGAGGTTTACTGTATCTCTTTGGTGGAGGCATGTTTCCCTACTTCTGCATAATCCCTGTAGCCCAGTAGGTATCTGTGCATTTGAAATAGGCATCTCATACAGATTTTATGGACTGACTTCAGTCAGGGAAACATTTCACCTGTGAGTGGGGGCATGCTGGATCATGCTGTGACCATGGGGCTATTGGTCCAGGGTGCCAAGTGCAGGGGCACATGGTGGCACCTGCCCTGGGTGGGCATGATGTATGTTCAGTTCAGGCCACTGGTGTCCATAGCATCGACCAGTGTGTGGTCCTTTGTGAGTACTGTAGGGGGTCTGCAGTGGCTTCATGGGCTGTCGAAATCCTCTGTGGCACCTCCAGGTACAACATCAGGGACCAGGGCAGGCAGCAGTGGTGGCCAGAACTGGTGGTGTGCACATACTCAGCTGTGGGGGCCAGCTTCAGATGTCTGTGTAGTGTCAGGGGCATGTTGCATACACACACATAGTGATGGGGGCCAGGGCAGGTAGCAAGGACTGGGGCCAACTATGGGCTCCCTGGCAACTGCAGAGGACCTGGTTGTAGGCATCCTCTCCCACGGCCGCACATTCTCCTCCTTGGATTGTGTGCTTTGGTAGAGGCTGATGACTGGGTGTCTGGCTGGTGGTGTGCAGGTGCACAACTGCAGTGGCTAGCTCTAAGTGCGGGCACAGCAGTGGAGGCCAGCTGAGGGGGTCTAGGTTGGCATCTTGCACTTGTGCAGCCAGAGAGTCCCAAGCTGGCTGCTGAAGTGGCTCCCAGGCTCCAGCAGGGACAAAGAGGTACTCAGGTGCCTGGCATCTTAGTATAACCAGAGAGGCTGGAGATGACTGCCTGTGCAGTTTCTCGGCTCTGGCAGGGGCAGGGGCAGGGGCAGGGACAGAGGCAGAAGAAGCAGGGGGAGACTCAGGTGGCTGGCCCTCCATTCACACAACTGCTGAGATCCGAGCTGGCTGCTGATGTGGCTCCTGGTCTCCAGTGTGGGCTGGGAAGGATTCAGGTGGCTGATGTTTTACACTAGTGCAGCCGCAGAGGCCTGCGCTGGCTGCTAGTGCAGTTCTTTGGCTCCTGTCAGGGTGGGGCTAGAGGGAGTTAGGCGGGACTCCAGTGGCTGGTGTCAGTGAACGTGAATTCCTGTGGGGCAAAAGCTGGTGAAATTTCTGGGAATCTGCAGTGGCTGTGCTGGCCGTTGGCTTCTTTGGTGGTGGAATCTGCTGAGTTTGTCTGCAGGGCAGGTCTCTGTGAACCATGATTGCTCCCGCTGTGTGTCTGCTAATAATAGCCCCTGCTCTTCTTTCTTGTTCCTAGCCTACTCTATATGTCTCATTTTTGCTGGTCTTGGTGGGGTGAAACTGAAGTGGGACCTTTGTGCAGTGCCCCAAATGGCTGGAGAAACTGGTGGCTTACCCAACTCTTACTTTCCAGGTGAGAGGAACTCTTTCTAGTTGGGAAGTTCTTTCTTGGTGCTGAACAATGCTGGTGTGGGAGATGGGATAATGCAGGCAAAATGAAGTTGTCTTCCTTCTCTTCTTACATGATTACTGTCAGGTTTTTGTTCCATTGTATTGCAATACCTTCCTAAATGGACTCTAGAATCCTGCCATAGCTGTTTTTCTTTGTGGATAGCTATCCAATTATTGATCTTTGTCAGGGGACAGGGAGGCTGGATTCTCTTACATCACCATTTTTCCTCTTCTCTATGGTTTTTTCCTAATAGTTTTAGCTCTAACAGTTAGGTCTTTGATCCATTTTTGGGTTACTTTTTTGTATATAGTGTAAGGAAAGAGTTTAACTTCACCCTTTTGTATGTAGATATTAATTTTCCTAGCATACTTTGTTGAAAAGACTGCCTTTTTCCCCATTGAATGATTTTGCCACTCTTGTAACACCTCATTTGACCATGTGTGTGAGGTTTTATTTCTGAGCTCTCTATTCTAATCTGTCGGTCTGTATGTCTGCCTTTATTGCAATACCGCAAGTTTTGATTACTGTAACTTTGTAGTAAGTTTTGAAATCAGGAAGTGTGACTCCTCCAACTTTCTTTTCTTTTTGAAGTTGGTTTTGGCTATTTGGGATCCCTTGAGAATCTATATAGATATTAGAATGGATTTTTCTATTTCCACAAAAAACATTGTTGGAATTTGTTAAGGATATCACTGAATCTGAAGATCTCTTTGGATAATGTTGACATCTTAGCCATATTAAGTCTTCCAATCCATAAACACAAGATGTCTTTCCATGGATTTATGTCAGAAGACATAAAGAATTAATTTCCTTCTGCAACATTTTGTAGTTTTCAGTGTGCGAGTCTTTCATCTCCTTGGTTAAGTCTATTTTGTTCTTTTTGAAGCTATCGTAAATGAAATTGTTTTCTTAATTTCCTTTGCAAATCATTCATTGTTAGTGAATAGAATCACACCTGATATTTTGTGTTGACTTTGTATCGTGCAACTTTGCTGAATTAATATATTAGCTCTAATTCTTTGTGTGTGAAATCTTTAGCGTTTTCTACATGTAAGATTATGCCAACTGAAAATGGAGATAATTTTATATCTTCCTCCCCAATTTGCATGCTTTTTTTTCTTTTAGTTGCCTAAATGCTCTGGCTAGAACTTACAGTACTATGTTTATTAGAAGCGGTAAAAGTGGGACAGTTCTCTTGTTCTTGATCTTAGAGAGAAAGCTTTCATTATTTCACAAATGAGTATGATGTTAACTATGAGTTTCTTATATATGGCCTTTATTATGTTGAGGAAGTTCCCTTCTATTCCTAATGTATTGAGGGTTTTTATCATGAAAGGTTGTTGAATTTTGTCATATGTTTTCTTCATCAATTGAGATGATCATGTTGGTTTTTCCCTTCATTCTGTTACAGTGTTGCATTCCATTGATTGATTTCCATATGTTGAACCATCTTTCATTGCAGCAATAAATCACACTTGGTCATAGTGTATAATCCTTTTAATAGCCCTTTTAATTCTGATTGCCAGTATTTTGGTGACAATTTTTGCATCAATATTCATCAGGGATATCGATCTATAGTTTTCTTTTCTTGTAGTTTCTTTGTATCAGGGTAATTCTGGCATCATAGAATGAATTAAACAGCGTTCCCTCCCCTACAATTTTTTGGAATAGTTTGAGAAAGAGTCATGTTAATTCTTCTTTATGTGTTTGGGGAAATTCACAGTGAAGCCATCTGGTCCAGGGCTTTTCGTTGTTGGGAGATTTCTGATTACTCAATCTCCTTTTTGATTGATTCAATCTCCTTACTCAATATAGGTTTGTTCAGACTTTTTATTTCTTCATGATTCACTGCTTATTTCTAAGATTTTGTCCATTTCATCTAGGTTATCCAATTTGTTGGCATATTATTTGTTGTCGTTCATACTACTCTCTACACTCTTTTTGTTTATGCAAAATCATTGTAATGCCCCACTTTCATTTCTGATTTTAGTCATTTTAATCTTCTCCATTTTTCAGTCAAACTAGCTAAAACTTTGTCAATTTTGTTAAGTTTTCAAGGATTCAATTTTAAGTTTCATTGATTTTCTGGTATTTTTCTATTCTCTGTTTTATTCATGTCTGACCTAATCATTATTATTTCCTTTCTCCTGCTAACTTTGGGTTTAGTTTGTTCTTTGCTTCTTAGTTCCTTAAGTTGTAAAATTAGTTTGTTGATTTGAGATGTTTCTTCTCTGTTAAAGTAAGTGTTTTTCACTTATAAATATCCCTCACAGCTCTGCTTTTGCCTCATCCCATAAGTTTTGGTATATTGTGGTTTTGTCATCTGTCTAAACATATTTTCTAAATTCCATATTGATTTCTTCTTTGACCATTGACTGTTTAATAAAAGTGTGTTGTTGTTTTTATAAAGATTGGCACCTGAGCTAACATCTGTTGCCAATCTCCCTCTTTTGTTTCTTCTTCTTCTTCTCCCCAAAGCACCCCCAGAACATAGTGGTACATTCTAGCTGTAGGTCCTTCTGGTTGTGCTATTGGGACACCACCTCAGCATGGCCTGATGTGCGGTGACAAGCCCATACCCAGGATCCTCACTGGTGAAACCCTGGGCCACCAAAGCTGAACATGCGAACTTAATCACCAGGACACAGGGCCAGCCCCTAAAAGTGTGTTGTTTAATTTCCACATATTTGTGAATTTACTAGTTCTCCTTCTGCTATTGATTTCTATTTTCATTCAATTGTGTTTGAAAAAAATTCTTTGTATGACTTAAAATTTTTTAAATTTATTAAGATCTGTATTGTCGTATAAGATACGATCTATCCTGGAGAACGTACTATGTGCCCTTGAGAAAAATTTATATTTTGCTGTTGTTGAGTGCAGGGTTCTCCATATGTCTGTTGAGTCCAATTGATTTATAGTGTTGTTGATGTCTTCTATTTCCTTATTGATTTTTTGTCTGGTTGTTCCATCCATTACCGAAAGTGGGCTTTTGAAGTCCCCAACCATTATTGTAAAACTGCCTATTTCACTCTTGAATTCTTTCAATGTTTGCTTTGTATACTTTGGAATTCTGGTATTTTATGCACATATTTTTATAATTGTTATACCTTCTTGGTGAATCAACCCAGAGGAGTCTCTGGGTCAGAGGGCTCTGAAGGCAAGCAGTGGTGTTTT